>NC_057814.1:429296717-429551878 GCF_018294505.1 Triticum aestivum | reverse complement strand
CCTAAGTTAGTCAAACTTGCCTAACCTTAGGTGTGGCAACCTTTGGCAAAGTTAGTCACAAACCAAACAACCCCTCATTTTAAAGAACTAACCTTAGGCAAGTGTGGCAAAATTTGTGTGGCAAAATGTGGCATTCCTAGGCCTAAAACCAAACAGCCCGTAAGTTTGCCTAAGGTTGCCACACCTAAGGTTAGGAAAATTTGACCAACTCAGGTGGGTGTTTGGTTCAAGCCACACCTTAGGCAAGCCACATTAGAGTCCCACATTACATACACTCAAAAAGTGTGGCAAGATTCCCTTAGGCTTGCCAACTTGTGGCTCTCATTTTGAAGAACTAACCTTAGGCAAGTGTGGCGACATTGTCTCTATGACAAGTGGGCCATAGGGGTAATAAAGTGTGGCAAGCCAAAGTGTGGCAAAAACCAAACACATGCCAACTAAACTGTGGCTGCCAAATTTTGGCTTGGCAAACGGTGGCTGGGAACCAAACAGCCCCAAAATCAGTATTAAAAAAAACTAGGGCGCACCTACAACGTCCAAATCCAAATAAACATGAACTGGAGCTAAATTCAAATATATGGAAATATTGTAGCGTCAAGAACTTTTCCCGGAAAAAAAAGTTGAGTAATATTCGGGGATTGTTTTCACACACACAAAAAGGTTCGGTGGATGTCCTTCGAGCGTGACACGATGACGCACCGTTCGATCGACCGCGCGGCCGCGGTTCACGCGCTTGCACAGGATTCCGTATCATGGCCGTGGTAACTAATAAAAGTGCTGCCTAAGTCTAATGTTTACGTGTACTAGTACGGTTTTCTTTTAAGTTTGACCAACCCTATATAAAAGTAAACTAAGCTCCCATATGCGCACTCATCAGTATGCCGCCGCCGCCGTTGCGCATGCCGGCGCCTGCCTGCTCCGGCCAACAATTTCTCGCCCATCACCGCCGTGTCGCCGCCAAGCCGAAGGCTCGCCCGCTCACGTCGTCTGCAGTCCCTCCTCGCGACGCCGCCGCGCTGCCAAGCACGCGAGCAGCTGGTGGAGCCGCGTCTATGCACGCAGCGTACAAAGAGGAGGATGAGCGCGTGCTCCAGCACGCCGGCGAGGAGGAACTAGCGTGTCATTGTCGTCTCCGCCCGCGCGGAGGAGGCACGCATGGTGGCTGTCGCGGCGGAAGCCGGTCGCACGCGCGTCGAGCCCGCAAACCGGGTGCGGACGCGGAATCTAGCTTCAAGACCTTGAATGCCATGTGGATCCTGCAATCTGAAGGAGCAATTTGGGTCAGTCGACTCTTGTGAGCCGTTTGATGCAACATGGATGGCTAGAAGGGCTTCTTCAACCTCCGAAATAGATGCACGGTTCATCTTCTCGGCCCGCCACACGCCTAACCGCCTGCCAAAGCTACCTTGCCCTCCCCTGAACCGCCTGCCACCGCCATGCTCCCCCACCCCCGCCATCCGTTTAACCCCGGGCACGATCCATTTTTTTCGGCGAACTGCATTCCACACCCAACACTCATAAGATAGATCATGGGCACCCCGCCGTCTTCTTCCTTCACTCCGTTGAACTTCTTTCACAAATTTACTGACCCAAATTATACTACTAGTACGAACGTATTAACTACAATAGGAACACGAAGATACGAGCAGTGGTACCAACTTCAATAAGAACAGTAGTAAGACATAGTACTAGTACTAGTGTACGTACTAAAGAGTTCAAATAACGAGAAAGAACATAAACATAGTTCTGCTGGGGCCTCAGCACAACACACCCTTGAAAATAAACTAAGCAACTAGTCTGCTTGACACTGCAGTAGAACCAGCATGAGCGATGACACTGCCACCTACTCGGAGTCCGAGTCCATGTCCTCGACTTTGTCCTCGTCCCACTTCCTCTTCGCTGATGGTTCTTTGCTTGAACCGGACACTGGGCTCTGCTTCTTCATCCAACCCTTGTAGGTATTTAAACAAAGGTAGGCATCCATTGCTGCGTACAGGATGTGATCTTCATCTAATGTCTTCAACTCCCATGCATGATGAAACTCGTGATGAGGTTACTTCAGTTTAGCGTACGAACGATCAATCATGGCTGCTGCCAGGGTCAGCATTGAAGGCTGAGAGGAGGACACCAGCCCTTCCTTCTGGAGGTCGAAGGGGTCGCCTACAACGAGGCCTATCCGACCTAGGATTTCCTTGTCGTTCCTAAAGTCTACAGTAACGAATTTGACTCGGCCGCCCTTGAGGAACTTCTTAAATTCCTCGCACTCAACGTCGCATGGCATATGTGGTAGACCAAGCATAAGTCATGCACGCAAACCTGGATCACGGCGGGCTTCTTCTTCTCTGCCTCCTTTAGTTTCTTCTCGCTTCCCAGGACTGTGGTGTACTCAACATCTAGCCTAGCGACCCACTCATCATTTGAGTTTTCGAACATGCATTTGAAGTGAGCAAGGCATTCTTTCACCGTTGCGGAAGAACGGGTGTAGATGACGTCAAACTCATCGCCGGTGATGGTTCGAATGTTGTACTCACCGCCAGTCATGGAGATTTGGGACGCCATGGATTTGGGAGGACGGTTAGGATTAGTGGAACTGCCGTAATGTGGAAGGACGGGACGACTGGGAGCGAACTGTTGTAAGGTACTGTACTAGTAGAAGACGGGGACGAGTAGGGCGTGCGAACGGCGTGGGGTTGCTGGCTTGCCCGGTGGATAAACGACTGCAAGCCCCCAAAGAGTTCTCGAGAACTATGCGGGACCCACTAGATGTCATGTCTACTAGACCCATATCATAGGCCTGACGGTATAGCTTCTGCCTGTTCGCACGTCATGCCAGCTGGTGTGTAACTTCAATTAATTCCGTCAACCGTCGCGCCTCCCATGCCCTTCACCTCCCTCACGCGGTCGCGCCCTTTGAGACTTCGACCGGCTATAAATGAGCAATTTGTTTTGCGTACTCCGCATGCATGATACTCCTTCTGGTCCTTTTTACTTCCGTCAACCGTTTATACTAAAAATATCAATATCTACAATACTTAATGAGTAGTATAAAGCACCTCTTGGGTGGGTTAGATTTTTTTTGGGTTAGTTGAGTTCAAACTAACCCAAACTAACTCTAACACATGGATCCAAACAGGGCCAAGGTTAGCTATTAGAGTACTACTACCTCCCTTCTAGTTTAAAGGGCTCGATTCAAAATTTTGACCTACTCTTAGCAAGATAAAGGCGGTGGAATAGTTTTTGTAGTTCTTCACAAAAAAATGTGTTTACCAATGCATGCATGAACACTAGTTACTCTAACCCCCTCTCTTCTTTAATTCTTTGCCACATCAGCATGTTTGCTATTCCCGTGTGCATGATACCAGCTAAGAGACCACCATTATGGCCAACCTTAATCATCGCATGCAATAATTTAGTGCACCTTGAAATATGAACATGTGTGGGGCGTGTATGTTTTTAATGACTTGAGACTATACCTAGCCCGGCATGCAAGATGAGATTTATTATGCACCGTTCCCCATACCTGCAGGAAGCCCGTTCGTCTCCAAATCTTTTCCTCTCCACGTGTGGAAACAAGATGCCTGCCAGACTCTCCTTCTCCCTCCGGCGGTCCCACCACTCCACCCCGTGTGAAAAAAATCTGCATGCATGACTCTCCTCCCCATGCGCTCGTCCAATCCGTTGTGACCAGCAATATTTCCACCCCTTCCCTCCCCCGTAATTTACTCCAACAAATATGCCCACGTAGCTGTTACTTAACTGCAGGTGCATTGGTTCACTGACATATGGGCCCAACAGGGGTCTGGCCCACTTGTCAGTGACGCAACTGGACCTGCAGTTAAGTCAGTGCAGCTCAGTCCATATCTTACGTAGGTGTGCCATTGCTCGCTATAAATACTGCGCCTCCCACGACATCGCTATCTCCTCCCCCTCACGTTCACGTTCATCGCTATCTCCTCCCCTACCTCTCACGTCGAACAGCATGGCATCGCCCCTCCCATGCCCTAGGCGCCCCTCGCTGCACCGCGCGGATGGTCACGCGTCGCCGTTCCGTTCCTCGCCACCACTAGTCGAGGAGGACGCGTCGGTGTTCCGCTCCTCGCCGCGACGCAACGCGTCGCCGTTCCGTTCCTTGCCGCCACTAGTTGAGGAGGACGCGTCGGCGTTCCGCTCCTCACTGCGACGCGGCGCATCGCTGTTCCGTTCCTCGCCGCCACTAGTCGAGGAGGACGCGTCGGTGTTCCGCTCCTCGCCGCGACGCAACGCGTCGCTGTTCCGTTCCTCGTCGCCACTAGTCGAGGCGGACGCGTCGGCGTTCCGCTCCTCGCTGCGACGCATCGAGGTGGATGCGCCGGCATTCCCAATCTCGCCAGCACGCGCGTCGGAGGACGCGTCGGCTCCCCGCTACGAGGAGAACGCGCGCCGCCCGCCGAGCCCCCCCAGCCTTGAGGAGCTTTGGAAAGAAATGGATGTCGCCTTGTGGGAGGCTTTGCCTCCAGCAGAGCGCGGCAAAATAGAGGCGGAGAAGAAGACCGAGGAAGAGAAGCGCACCGCGGAACAAGCTGCCTGGGAGGCCTATGTCGCGTCCGAGAGAGTCAGGCAATTGGCTCTTTGGCAGATGGCTCGTGCGAGGGCCGTGAGGGTGGCGGAGTACGCCCGTGCCAACACCCTGAGTGCAGTCGGGCCCAAGCGCCTCATCTACGCTTGGCGGTACGTGGACCGGGTGCACGCTTCCAGCGAGGAGGAGTACCTGTTGGCGCCGGATCTCCACACCGATGAGATCGCGCTGGCCCGCCGGCAAGCCGCCAATCAGCACCTCGCGAGTTGCGAGGCTGAGGAAGAGGCGTTGTGTCGGCTCGCTGGGAAACGGCCGCGCACTAGGGCACTCGTGGCGCGCCGCAAGCGCTCCTGCGAGCGCCGTGGCTTTTAGGAGGAGTATAATTTTTGTTCCGTAAGGCGATCTCATTAGTTTTGGGACGCAAATGATAAATCCCGAACATTCAGGAATTTTTAGCGTCCTTAATTAAGTATGTAAAAGGGAAAGTTTGGAAACCTTGTGTATTCGTATGCATTTTGCAAGTACGTGTATATAGCACAAACTTTACTATATACTATCGCACTACACGTCTCTCTGGATATATGCTTGCAGACTGTGCTACTCCCTCCGTCCAGGTCAATAAGTCATCTTTGGTTGTGCACCGTGACCAAGAAGGAGGGAAGACTTATACACCTAGACGGAGGGAGTACTACTATTACTTATGTACGTGCAAATGCACGTTTTAACATTAAGATGCGGTTTTTGTAAAAGTAGAAAAACAACACTAGTCAAGCTTGTGAAACGATTCAATGCAAAACAAATGCAAAAATGTGATTGTTTACTTTTAGCTTCCTTCTCCGTGGTTATTTCTCTGTCGTACTTTGTACGGAGTATCTCACTGGTTGGAAAGGCATGCAAATTCCCAAACCGCTTCCTACACCCTGTATCGAATTTTTTGCCTAACAAGTTGTGCCGTGCAATTGGAATTCCAACTTGAGTACTACTACTAGTAGGAGTACCAAGGGCCAGTTCTTTTAGGCTTCTAGATTAGTAATCCCATAACTACTACCTCCGTCCTGGTTTATTGGTCCCCATTGTAATCTGTGTCAAATTTTGATCATAAATTTAACTAATGAAATGTTAGTGGATGTCACATGCACTAACATTTTATCAGTTAAATCTTTGGTCAAAATTTAGCCCAAATTACAATGGTGAGGAATAAACCAGGACGGAGGTACTACTAGTAGTAGTTTAGAAGCCCAAATAAATGAGTGAGGCGCCTTAATGTTATTCTCCACTGTGACTAGTCTTATGGGAAAAGCTGGGGAAGCCGCCAAAAGAATTGGCCCTAGCAGTATTAGCTAGGGATACTAGGAGTAGTTGCTAGGGATCACGTGTGCGAGATGAACCAAAGAAAGTAAATGCAGAGAGATGAAATGCAAAAAAGACGGAGGGATGTGATGGTTGCTTGTCCGTTTATTTTACCAGGCCACTTATTACTGGGAGTGGTTGGGTTTTGTGATATGACGGCTTTACTGCCGCGCCACGAGCGGGGTGAGAGGTGAGACTCCCGTGCAGCGCCGCCCTCTACACTAGTACTACTACATCGGTCGTGGTTTATCCCCCATTGAATTTGACTGAAGATTTAACTGACAAAATGTTAGTGCATGTCAACAAAAACAATATCGTTGGATTCGTATTTGAACATAGTTTTCAATGATATAATTTTAGGTGACATGCATCATCATTTATCGTACTATATACAATGTTAGTTCAATTTTTGGTCGTACTAATCTATAGTAAGGTGCCCGTGCGTTGCACGGAAGAGTGAAATGCATTGATCGGGGAGTTGTTTATTTTGACAAAGGATGTGGGGGTCATCTCATGTGTAACGGGTATCGATAGGTTTGTTCGGATATTATTTCATCTCTAGAGCTCACAAACATCTGGGTGAAATAGATAAAAAAGTATCTTTTGCAAACAAAAGTGTTCAACTGTTCAACCTGCATCCAAAACTTGTGAAGAAATAACTCTTATTGTGCTTTGCAGGCAATGATCTTCAAGAATTAGTTTTTGAGTATCCATTGTTATACATGTTGGCTACAGATGACATGACACTTTCTTATAGTCAACAGTTGGCTACAGTTGGCTATACAATTGAAGTATTAACCATGCCCTTATACACCTAGACGGAGGGATTAAATCAGGATGACTTGGAAGGGGGCAGAGGATATATAAGAAATGGTTCATCATAAGTCTTTCACCAGTACTATAGTAAAAATTCATACATGGAAGATTCTAGACTAAACCATAAATGGATACACTTTTATTCATGCGCGATACTCCAATAGAGCAAGATCATGCATGGAAGTCTCCACATGCTTAGACAGCGGATTACATTGAGCGAAGACTAATGATCAACATTTAACTTGAATATGCAGATGTCCAGGTGAACCTCCTTGGAATCCCCGAGCACATTGTTGCGGGTCAAATAACACCATGCGTCTTTCATGTCCACATTGGCGGGAAAGTCCCAGCTCGGCAGAGTCCAAGTATGCTTGGCGTAGGCAGTGTCGGCGCCCACGTACCTCCGAGGGGTAGTAATAGTGAGCACGCACCCGTACATCGGCCTCGTGTCAGTGTCAGCGTCAGCGGCGTCGCCCCTGACGCACACTATAGAGATGTGGCGGCGGCCTGCGTGGGCCTCGCCGGTGGCCACGATCAAGAGGAAGATGCTGCCGTCCTCCTCCGAGACTAGCAGGCGGCACTGATCCTCCAGCGACTCCGGCACGGTGAACGGGTAGGACGTCTCGTACTTGATGTTCTTCGCCAAGGGCTGAGCGAGTCCTGGATTAGGGGGTCCTCGGACGGCCGGACTATATACTTTAGGCGGACTGTTGGACTATGAAGATACAAGATTGAAGACTTCGTCCCGTGTCCGGATGGGACTCTCCTTGGCGTGGAAGGCAAGCTTGGCAATACGGATATGTAGACCTCCTCCCTTGTAACCGACTCTGTGTAACCCTAGCCCCCTCCGGTGCCTATATAAGCCGGAGGGTTTAGTCCGTAGGACAACAACAATCATACCATAGGCTAGCTTCTAGGGTTTAGCCTCTACAATATCGTGGTAGATCAACTCTTGTAATACTCATATCATCAAGATCAATCAATCAGGAAGTAGGGTATTACCTCCATCGAGAGGGCCTGAACCTGGGTAAACATCGTGTCCCCCGCCTCCTGTTACCATCCGCCTTAGACGCACAGTTCGGGACCCCCTACCCGAGATCCGCCGGTTTTGACACCGACATTGGTGCTTTCATTGAGAGTTCCACTGTGCCGTCACCATAAGGCTTGATGGCTCCTTCAATCATCGGCAATGATGCGATCCAGGGTGAGGTTTTCCTCCCCGGACAGATCTTCGTATTCAGCGGCTTCGTACTGCGGGCCAATTCGCTTGGCCATCTGGAGCAGATCGAAAGCTATGCCCCTGGCCATCTGGTCAGATTTGGAAACTTGAACTACACTGCCGACATCCGCGGAGACTTGATCTTCGGCGGATTCGAGCCCATGTCAGGTGCGCCGGACGATCACGACGAGTATAATTTAGCTCTGCCGTCGGACTGTGTTCGGGAGATCACACCTGTAACTACTCCGGCCCTCAATCCGGAACAAATTGCGCCATCTGTGGACGGGTGGATGGACCCCGCCATAGAGGCCGCACACTGAGTGGCGATAGCGCCGAATACTGGCTTCACCTCCTATGAGACCCGTGTTGCCGAACCGTCGGATTCGTCCCTGGCCACGGACTCCGAGCCGCTTGTGTCCGTGCCCATCAAATCCGATTGGGCACCGATCATGGAGTTTACCTCCGCGGATATCTTTAAGCACTCGCCTTTTGGCGACGTACTAAACTCATTGAAGTCTCTCTCCCTATCAGGAGACCCTTGGCCGAACTATGTCCGGCTAGAATGGGATGCGGACGACGAAGAAATTCGCGACCCACCCACCACGCACTTAGTAGCCACTATCGACGATTTAACCGACATGCTCGATTTCGACTCCGAAGACATCGACAGCATGGACGACGATGCAGGAGAGGAACAGGAACCATCGCCCACAGGGCGCTGGACAGCCACTTCATCACACGACATATACATGGTGGATACACCCAAAGAAAACAACGACAAGGAACGGAAGGATGCAGTGAAGGATAACTCCCTCGAGAAGCAACCAAAGCATCGGTGTAGGCGCCGCTCCAAATCCCGCCTCGGCAAAAACAACAATAACAGCGCAAGAGAAAATAACACCCCTGTCGACTCCAGAGGAAACGACGACCACATTGACCCAGCGATAGTGCAGGATGAACCAGGAAACAGCGAACATAGTACGGATCCGCTGTCCGAACATGGTGACGCTGAGGATAAAGCTCATCAACCTCCCTCCCGAGAGGAAAACAGTCCAGACGAGGATGCACACATCATCCCGGAAAGGCACTTGGAACAAGAGAACCTCCACAGAAGGCTTATTGCCACCGCGAGGAGTCTGAAGAAGCAGAAGCAAAGGCTTAAGGCCGCGCAGAATACGCTCAACAATAGATGGAACAAAGTGCTCGACAATGAAGAAAAGTATGGTGGTAGTTACCACACAAAGAGCTATCCAAAGCGCAAGCTATTGCCTGAATTTGATGATGAGGCCTTAGAGCCCACACAGCCGAAAAACAAAACGGCCGACCAGTCGGACCAACCACCTCGTGGCCGCGATAGAGCGGCTAACAAGGCCGCACATAAGTCAGCACACGATTCACGTGAGGACTTGCATCAGAAGACCGGCGTGACTAGATCCATCTACGGATCAAGGAAACGCGCTCCAGCGCACAACCAAAACCGAACACTACAACCGTCAGAACACCATGACACATCCAAATACAGGGGTGCCGCACACCCCCTATGTTTCACCGATGAGGTGCTGGACCACGAATTTCCAGAAGGATTCAAACCAGTGAACATAGAGGCGTACGACGGAACCACAAACCCTGGGGTCTGGATTGAGGACTTTATCCTCCATATCCATATGGCTCGCGGAGACGATCTCCACACCATCAAGTACTTGCCCCTCAAGCTGAAAGGACCAGCTCGGCACTGGCTGAAGAGCCTCCCCGAAAACTCAATTGGAAGTTGGGAGGAGCTTGAGGATGCTTTTAGGGCTAATTTTCAAGGGACCTATGTCCGACCTCCGGATGCAGACGATTTAAGTCATATAATTCAACAGCCCGGAGAGTCAGCCCGAAAGCTTTGGAACAGATTTCTCACTAAGAAGCACCAAATCATCGACTGCCTGCACGCCGAAGCCTTAGCAGCTTTCAAACACAGCGTCCGAGAGGAATGGCTCGCCAGACACCTCGGCCAAGAAAAACCGAGAACAATGGCAGCCCTGACAAGCCTCATGACCCGCTTTTGCGAGGGCGAAGATAGCTGGCTAGCCCGTAGTAGCACCAGCGACCCAGGCACATCCGAAGTCAGGGATGGCAATGGAAAACCACGACGCAGTAAAAGCAAGCGTCGAAATAAAGAAGACAACCCAGATAACATGGCGGTAAACACCGGATTCAGGGGCTCTCGACCGGATCAGCGGAAAAAGCCTTTCAAAGGCAGCAGAGATGGACCGTCCAGCCTAAACAAGATTCTAGACAAATTATGTCAGATTCATGGCACCCCCGATAAACCTGCAAATCACACCCACAGAGAATGCTGGGTCTTCAAGCAGGCCGGTAAGGTAAACGCCGAACACAAGGGGAGGGAGACACCAAGTGAAGACGAGGACGAGCCTCGCTAGCAAGGCACTGGGGGACAGAAAAAATTCCCACCAGAGGTCAAAACAGTGAACATGATCCACGTGACGAAGAGGAGAAGCAAACATGCACACCGAGACACACGCGCAGTAGAGCCCGTCACCCCTAAGTTCAACCCCTGGTTGGCCTGCCCGATCACTTTTGATCGCAGGGATCACCTGACAAGTATCCGACACGGAGGATTGGCTGCGTTGATGTTAGACCCAATAATAAACGGATACCATCTTACACGAGTCCTTATGGACGGCGGCAGTAGTCTTAATATGATATATCAGGACATAGTCCGTAAAATGGGGATAGACCCAACAAAAATCAGCCACAGTAATACTACCTTTAAGGGAGTAATACCAGTCCCAGAGGCCCGCTGCACGGGCTCTCTAGTACTAGAGGTTGTATTCGGTTCTCCCGACAACTTCCGAAGCGAAAAGTTAACCTTCGACATCGCTCCATTCCGAAGTGGCTATCAAGCACTACTCGGAAGAGCAGCGTTTGCTCGTTTTAATGCAGTACCGCATTACGCTTCTCTTAAGCTCAAGATGCCCGGTCCACATGGCATCATCACAATTAGCGGAAATATCGAGCGTTCCTTATGCACGGAAGAACGTGTGGCAGCCTTAGCAGCCGAACACTAAACGACCTCTCCAACCAGAATAAATGATCGGTCGTCAAGACCGCGGACACGGTTAGACGAGTCCGGCACATCACTAGCTGTAACAGCTTAGATATACCTAAGATTGGTTTGATGGATTTACCCTCATAGGCGGTACCAGGGGCTTCCCGCATGTAAAAGGACTACAGTTCGGCTCGACCTAATTTAT
Source organism: Triticum aestivum (assembly GCF_018294505.1). Taxonomy (NCBI): domain Eukaryota; kingdom Viridiplantae; phylum Streptophyta; class Magnoliopsida; order Poales; family Poaceae; genus Triticum; species Triticum aestivum. The sequence continues at coordinate 429,540,678 of NC_057814.1, read as the reverse complement.
CTTGATTTCTAATGGTTTATTGAGAATAACCATTTTTTTCACACGACAACTTTCACCTAAGTTCTTCTCTTCTACAGATGGTAATCGTGCTACACCCTTCCAGGATACGGCACAACGGAGACACAGGCGCAGACGTGCAGCAGGGCCCCGCTCAAAGGTTTCTTTTTAGATTAAGACCCTGCGTAAACCTTTTTTACTGTCTCTTGTTGCTTCACATCCTCCGGATACTCAGCATAACCGAGAGCGATGATGCCGTTATTGGCATTTCGCCATGTCAGAACGATGCACGTACATGGACACTCAGGGATCATCATCAAGGGCGTTATTCAGCCCGGTATATGTTGTAAAGACCGAATACCTTAGGGAGTGTTCGGCGTCGCGAGTTTGGCCTTATATGCATCAGCTCCGAATCATGTCTTTGGTCAAATGTTGGGTTTGCTCGACTCCCGTGTTTTGCTACCTTACGTTTCGCTCTATAGGCTAACGTGGCACCGGGAGAACTACTGCGATTGTGCCCTAGTTCATCCGGACGAGCACCTCAGTAGAGAAAGCCGAAAAATGACTGTCATGATAAAACACGAGACTGGTCAACCACTCGATGACTTAGCAGAATCTTTGGGATTCCACCGCATTAACGAAGGGCCGTTTCCCGGTCATGTATGTACGCGCCCCATATTCGGATGAGCGCGGAGGTACCAGGGGCTATATAGTAGGCCCACCGTCAAACTCCTATGGCTAAGTGAAAGTGTTAAAGCAATATAGTCCGATTGCCTCGTTCGCTGCGCTATCACCTCCTTAATGGACCAAGACGTTGGATCAAGTGTGAATACGCATTTTTTGCGAACACCCCCGGATTATATGCGTGGGGGCTGAAGCCGACGACTGCAAACTTTCAGGTTATATACATATATACATAAACGGCTGCACAGGAGGCATCATAATACTTTTAGGCAAAAGTATAAACACAACCTTTATAATTTAATAAGCATTGTTCTTACAATTGAGATACATGTCACTAGAACATGATATGTTTCGAGCACTGAGCCTCTATTACACGAGCGCCTTCTAAGACTTCCTCAAAATAGTGCTTGGCCGATACCCGGCCTACTGCCGAACTCTGGGATGCAATAGTGGTGGCTTCCATCTCTGCCTAGTACGTCTTGACACGGGCAAGAGCCATCCGCGCACCCTCTATGCACGCCGACCTCTTCACAGCGTCGATATGCGACACAGCACCAAGGAATTGTTGCACTAGGCCAAAATAACTATTCGGCCTCGATCCCTCCGGCCAAAGGTGATCCACGACGGATCTCATAGCTAGTCCGGACAACCTATGGAGCTCGGCCCACTCGGCCATTTGTTCATTTAACAGCAGCGGACGCGTTGGAGTGCGGAACTGTGACCAGAACAACCCTTCCACTACATGATCCTTCTGATCTTTGAAAAACTTGGTCGCATCAGCAGCACTCGCTGCTAAATCCAAGTACGCGTCTGCAGAACTCCATAATTTATCCAAAGGGGCATACTTCGGGTCTCCAAACCTCGTCCGCAACAAAAGGGCTTCCCAGCCGCAATATCTCCAGCTTGACGGAGTTCCTCCTTCACCGCTCTGATTTGCGAGCGGGTTTCCTTGGCCACTTCCATGGCCTCCTTCAGTTCCGCCGCCTTCGCTTGGCTTTCCTTTTCAAGAAGCTCATACCGGCCGGGTGCATCTTTCAGCTCAATGTCCATCTTGGCTATTTTCTCTTTGCTCTGGCAATGGGCAGCCTGTTCGGCTCTTAGCTCTTCGACCGCCTTTAGGGCGGCCGCATCACTCTTCCTGGCTTGTTCGTTGGCTCGGGCAAGTTCTGCCCGAAGGGTCTCCACGGCGACAGCTCCATCTGCAGTCAGAGCATATTACAGATACTAGCATCATGCTCCTCTTAATATGTATTGATCCTAGGAGAATACATACCCTGTGCCTCGTCAATCCGCTTGTTTACAAGCACGATGTCGGCATCTGCCGCATCAAGTTGCCGCTTCAATTCGGCAAACTCACCAGTCCGGCCAGCCACCGGACCCGCAGCCACCTGCACATGAAAGCAGCACGGTTATTACCTGGGACTATGATCCTCTATTTGCCGTCTTTTTGACAGCAACCAGAGTCTCAGGGGCTACTATCTACATAGGCCACACCTAGCGTGTGCGGTATCGTCCAAAAAATATATATTACTTCACGTACCTCAAAGCCTTTCAGCAGACTCATAAAAGCTTCATGCAACCCGCTTTCGGCGGATGAGATCCTCTCAACCACCGTGCCCATTAGAGCACGATGCGTTTCTGAGATAGCCTCTTGCTCTAGAAGATTCATCAGTGCGTCCGATCGCACACCGGACGGTTCCGGACTCTTTCTGTGGCTCTCCTTAGGAGCCGAATACCCTGGACTTCGGTTGGCCGAAGGTTTGCCTTCTGGCCTTGGCGGATCAGGAGAAATCCTCCATGATGACACCTCAGGGTCGCCCGCTTCACGAGGCGGGGAGGCACGGAGAGGTGTTTCGCTCTCCATCATCTCCGGAAGAAGATCCCCTGAAGACGAACTCTGTCGAGAAGGGCTACAATCCGAACTAAAAGACGCACGCCTCGGTTATCATTCTTGAAAATGAAGCAGGATATATTTACTATAAATTACTCTCATTTACTTACAGCTCGATAGAGGGCTGGTCCCCTTGCGGGTACTGTGCGGTAAGGATGCCCTCCGGGGTTGGACCCTCCGACAAAGGATTCTTCCCTCGCTTGGAGACCATTACTTCCAAGTCTTGAGAGGCGGTCCTCTTCCTTCCCTAGGGAGAGGGAATTTTAGATTCTTCCTCCCGGTTATCCTCCTTCGCGGAGGCACTAATTCCCCCGGTTTGGATGAATAGTGAGTGAGGCTCGCTCTCGGCCTCTTTGTTCCTCCCTTTACCTTCCCCTGATGGCGCTTGATAAAGCGCAAGCTCAAGCATCCTTGCTAGTACAGGATCCGGTGAGCCCTCGGGAAGGGGGGCTGGACGCCTGATCATCTTCGCCTTTTTTATCCAGTCCTGGTCAAAAGGCGACTTTTCAGAATGATGTTGTGATAAATTAAAAGACAACGTGTTCGGCCACGGAATTACTTACTTGAGTGTCTGGACGAATGCAGTTCAGACCCGCATCCTCGGAGGTGTCCGGACACTCTATTTGTGATCCGAAGAACGATCTGTACATCTCTTCGAGCGTCACGCCAAAGAAGTGCTGAATAGTTCGCGGTCCTTCCGGGTTGAACTCCCACATACGGAGAGGTCGACGTTTGCAAGGCAGGGCTCGAGGAACTAGCATAACTTGCATTACCTTAACAAGGCTGACATCTCTCTCGTGGAGATCTCGGATGCGACTCTGCAATGTCGGCACATCATTTACTGGCCCCCAGTCCAGCCCCTTGTTGACCCATGACGCCAGTTGTGGCGGGGGGCCCGAGCAAAAGGCAGGGGCAGCTACCCACTTAGTACCCCGGGGAGCTGTGATATAAAACCACTCCCGTTGCCATAAACTGGACACCTTCGGGAAGGAACCCTTTGGCCATCAAACATCGGCGCCTTTGCTTATTACGGCACCTCCGCACTCTGTGTGTCGCCCCTCAATCATCTTCGGCTTCACATCGAAGGTCTTGAGCCATAAGCCGAAGTGTGGGGTAATGCGGAGGAAGGCTTCACACACGACGATGAACGACGAGATGTGAAGGATGGAATCCGGAGCCAGATCATGGAAATCGAGCCCGTAGTAGAACATGAGCCCTCTGACAAAGGGATCTAGACTGAAACCTAGCCCTCGGAGGAAGTGGGAGACGAATACGACACTCTCGCCAGGTTCGGGAGTGGGAATGACCTGCCCTCGAGCAGGCAGCCTGTGCGAGATTTCGCTGGTCAAATACCTAGCTTCTCTTAGCTTCTTGATGTCATCCTCTGTGATGGAGGAGGGCACCCATCGACCTTGAAGGTTGGATCCGGACATGATTGTAGGTCCGAAGTGCCTAGCCTGAGCCTTGGGTGTTGGAACTCGAGGTGGGGGAAGGATTCGATTGAACGCGAGAAGAAGGGGATAGGCCTAGGCCTCTTTATAAAGAGGATGAATATCAAGCGTCCTCCGCGTGGCCGTTTGGGACTTGCCTAAATCGAGGAGTCATACCAACAGGCACGATTGGGTTACCCGTACCCGTATTGATGAGAATCCCGTGAAAGAAGGGACACGATCTCTGCTTCGACAGGACATGCCAATAAAAACCGCCTCGCAACACGTGTAGTGGTAGGCTTGAAAAAACGGTTCGTCATGACCAGACCACGGCAGTACGTCACATTATGAAAAGCTGTCGACATATTGGATTTGTGGAAATTTTATGCTCTCTACGGTGGTATGTGGAATTTGTTTTGCAGAGCCGGACAATATCCTTGTGTTTAAAATCTTCTATGGAGTATTCGGAGGGAGAACCCGCCTTGCAGTGTCGAAGACAAATCTGCGTGCCGGACTCATTGTCATTGAAGCCTGGTTTAGGGGCTACTGAGGGAGTCCTAGATTAGGGGGTTCTCGGACGGCCAGACTATATACATTAGCCGGACTGTTGGACTATGAAGATACAAGATTGAAGACTTCGTCCCGTGTCCGGATGGGACTCTTCTTGGCGTGGAAGGCAAGCTTGGCAATACAGATATGTAGATCTCCTCCCTTGTAACCGACTCTGTGTAACCTAGCCCCCTTTGGTGCCTATATAAACCGGAGGGTTTAGTCTGTAGGACAACAACAATCATACCATAGGCTAGCTTCTAGGGTTTAGCCTCTACGATCTCATGGTAGATCAACTCTTGTAATACTCATATCGTCAAGATCAATCAAGCAGGAAGTAGGGTATTACCTCCATCGAAAGGCCCGAACCTGGGTAAACATCGTGTCCCCTGCCTCCTGTTACCATCCGCCTTAGACGCACAGTTCGGGACCCCCTACCCGAGATCCGTCGGTTTGACACCGACAAGAGCCAGTAGTAATTGCGGCACGCCTGCGTCAGGTGATGCACGATGTCCGCTGGCGAGCCCCAGAACGGCACCGGGCACTCATAGCAGTAGACAAAGGGCTCCTTGGAGGCATCGACCATGCCGTCCATGAAACGGGAGTGGCTGTAGGGGACATTCCGCCAGTTGAATATATGAGCAAGGTACTACGAGATTTAGTCCGAATAAGCACAAAATAAATCATGACGGCTATAACAGAGATTAAACTAATCATGTGGACTAGCATAGTAGATGAACAGATCAAATCTAGGACACAAACTAGAAACATGAATTCTACCACGATTTCGAACAGGAAGGATAGAAACACATACAGTGCAACAGGAGCAGCACCATTGGCATTGAGGTTGTCGCCCATGTCGTTGAGGAAGAGGTTGCCGAGGTCGGGGAAGAAGTCGTCGTCGGTGAAGTCATCGCTGCTAGCAGTCGCGAGAGTGCGCTCCCCAAATTTCAACAGCGCCCGCCGAGTGGAGCGCAGGAGGGAGTGGCTGTAGGGGACGTTGCGGCCGCCGAATGGAGCGCAGGAGTAGCCCACGAAGCAGTAGATGGTGCTCCTCCCTAGTCTCTGTTCTTATCTCTATCTCTACTACTCTTCTTTGTTTTTTATAATATACTAGTTGTAGTTGTCAAATTGAATAGTACTGCACCGTCCACTGCACGCCCGACTGAACACGCCTCCTCGCCTCCATCAAACCCCTCCGTTAAACCCGCATGCAAACCGAGAAACCTACTCCGGCCCGCGGGAGGAAATTTGCCGGTTGCCGTTGGAGAATAATAGAGTCACGTCCAATCCATTTGAGTTAATTGCGTGTATGATTCTCCCTCTATAAAAAGTTAATTGCATCCTTAATCTTGTATTCTAAGTACTCTGTGGGTTCCACTGTCAGTACAGTGTACATGACTTGCAGGCTGGCTACAGATTCGTATAGAAAGTTAAAAAGAAACAAATCCATGACTTGCAGGATTGGAGTTAGCACCGATGGCGGTTCGTAGTCGTTCCACGCTCGGGCATTGAAGTTTGTAACTATTTTAGATTAGAACATACTACTCCTCCGGTGCTAGTAGTAGAGCAGAGCCCTACTCCACTACTACTCTACTCAACCAAGTTAGGGCATAGTAGCAGGTACTGTAGGGAGTACCAGTACTGTGAGCACTCAAGCAAGTTGTCTGACTTCGATATGACCCTATGTTGCTGGTATGTGTCTCGTAAGTCAAGCGGCATGCTGTAGTCATCATCACCTGTCCACTTCCCGCATCACATATTCACTTCTCCATCTTTGTTCGCTCTTCCATCCCCGCTAAGGCGCCTCCCCCCTCGTACGAAACCCAAGCACTAACAATGCAAGAACCGAGCAGCGTCCGCCGAAAGAGTGGCTGGAATTTGCTCCCCACAGAGGTAATCAAGCTCATTATTTCGCTTGTGGACAATCTCAGTACCATGCCGCTCGCCACGTGCTCGTCGGGGCTGTACCGTTTACTCAAAGCCCTCAGGCCGGAGCTTTTTAAGCCAGCTCCTTGCTTGCTGATGCCGCCTGATCTTCAGAAACGGCGTGTCACGCAGCATAACGATCGTAGGGTGGCGAGCATCAACCCCATTGACTGCGATCCGATCCCCGTCACCCTCATCTACATTAACGGTATGTACTGGTTCGGCATGAACACGTCTTGGATGGTGCTCGTTGATGGTCGCGGCAGCTGGTTGCTCGTGGAGGTCTACACCCGGCGATTGATCCCCCTTCCTTCGATTAACACTGCACTGCTTTGGCACCGCGGCCCAGAATACTCGGAATCTTACAGTAGCCAACATGATACCAAGTTTGATTTGCTCAAGGTTGTAATCTGCGAAGTGCCCACAAGATCTGCGAATTATGAAGACTTCAGGCTAATTGCATTCTTCAACCGCGGTCTCGCCTATCTGACAGGTCACTGCGGTAAGTGGATAAATCTGCACGTCCATCGCAGGATCATACATCCTCCATGGTTCTCTGATGCCATTGAACACAAGGGCTTCATTTACGCTGTCGACTCCTTCTATGGCTGGACGTATTGCTGGCCTACTCCAGTCATCGCTACAAACGGCTGTTACAGCAGTATGTTACTTTCCTATGATATCATGATGGCTTGCTTATATTACTGTTAACATTTACTGAAAAAATATTCATGCTCATAACATGCTGTTCTTAAGATTGACTACATCAAGAGCCCTTTTTATTTGACTCCAACTTTTTTTAGGGTTATTTGACTCCAACTTGATATGATGTTGTAGGCTGCCTGGTGTCCCTACCCTTCCTAATCCCATAACCTTTCAAAGAAAAGCGGCATGGCAGTTGCAGGTGGTTCCTGGCTCGATCAGACGACGGTGAACGATTGATGATCGTTCGCACGAACCGGACGTGTTGTTTCGCGGAATACAATCACAGTCACTGCAAGGTCTTTGAGCAGGATCCCGGCTTCTCTGGGCCTTCAGGAATTTTGACTGGAGGTTGGTAAGTAGACTTGGTACACGCTCTCTATTTGTCGGACTGAATTATCCGATTAACCAGGAGATAACCGACGGCAAGGATCATGATGGCAGCGCGGTTTCGTTCATTAGGCAAAACTATGTGTACACAGTGTACCATGTGTCTCTGCATGCACCATACCCTGATATGTGCCGCCACGCTCTGCAGCCCAAAGTGGGAGAGAGGGTCGCAAGTATCAGACTTCGACCTGCTGGCTGGAGTTTCCCCCGTCAGGCACCCATCTGGTTCAAGCCGTCAGCCAATCTCCATAGCTTAATAAATAGTAACGTCTAACTGAGCCAGTTAGTTAGATGCGTAGACTTGGTGTAGTAGGATCTTTATTTAGTTTGATGCATACACTTGTTCTTTTTTGGTAGCCCTTTTGTAATGATGGCTGATGTTTGGTTTGGAAGAGAGAGCTGCGTCTTCACTCTTCTAGCCTGCTTACTGCTTCTGTTGCACCCCCAGCCCTGGTTGCTGCTGCTGCTGTTTTCAATGTACAATTAGTAGTATATTTCGTCTGTTGGTTGAATAAATGTGTTGTTAGAATGACAAACACAATGTTTTGGAAGTCGTTGCATGGTTCAATCCTTTAGTGCCCCGTACCGTACGTAGCGCATACTATTTTTCGTACGGAACACATTTTCCACTTGTGGATAACATGCAGCCCACTGAAGAAGGCCCAATAGAGAAGCCCATAATTAACTGGAAGGGAGGCTCTCACATGAATCCGGCCCAGGTACATGCTCATGGCCCCCTAAACATAAATAAGTAAATAAATAAATAAAGCTAAATGCTCATGCACCAGTTCTTTAAATTCACGGTTTAACAGGAGGATATTATTTCCTATGATAGTGTCGTTACATTCAGTCGATATTATTCTTCGGCAAAGATAGCGACCGGTCTTCTTTCTCCCAGCATTTTCTTCCTGCAACCAGCGGACCCATGCAAATCGTAGTCAACGTCGTAAATAGATCCGGTCCATTTTTATTTTTCAATAAAAATGTCCAAACCAGCCCAACACATTGGCGACAACACTTTATCCTCCGCCTTGGTGCGCTCGCCGCGGCGCCGCCGTCCGGCCCTGTCAACATAGTTTTTTTCGAAATGGTCCCTATCAACATAGTGAATCGGGAGAGGACTGTAGTTGTGAGTATGACAGTACGGACCCACCAGGTCCACTCCCGAACACAAGCAAGCGCCTCTTTTACTACTCAAATGAACCCCTCGTTTTTTACTCTAATCCACACTGCTGATATCTGGGACCCACATCATTTTCAACGTATAGTCAATTAACGACAGAATTGCACAACTTTTTTTAGTAGTAATTCGGAGGAGCAGGCTATAAACTAGGTTGTGCGGTCTCTGTGGCCCGTCTAACAACATGACCAGCCCAGCAGTTTTTTCTTTGGGAAAATAGGTTGCCCATTATTTCTTTTTGAAGAATACCCAAGCTAGGCCTATTTGTTTTCTCCAACTTACTGGGCTGCAAATCTTTCAAGACGAGGAGGGATGCATTCCGGCCTGGCCAAAGAGTATGGTCAGTGTCTGTTAAAAGTAATATCAAAAGGGGTTGAAAATTCCAAAAAAAAAATAGCAAATGGGATATTATTTTCTTTTTTTGTTTTTGTTCTTCAGTGATATCTTATACGTATTTCATTGGATTTAACATGACATAGTACTAATTTATTTCTAAATTTGCTTTAGTATGGCTACTAATTTTTGGATTAAGAATATTTTGTTCCCCAGCAAAAATTTGCGAATTTTCAAAATTTCCCACATATTTAGTTAATTTTTTGACCCTGGTACTGACCAAAAAATGGGCAGCAATTCTAAAAATGGAAAACGGGCTGCAATAAATTCCATATGAGTTAGAAAATGAGTAAAAATTATAAAAATAATAGGAAATGGGCTGTACACGCCACAGATTTCGAGGCGGACTTGTTTACGCAAGGCTTTGTCAGTCAACACACGATTCTAGCAGCAGTGACTGTTGGATGTCCATCCAACGGCCGACGTGCTTCTTCAATCTCTGATCTTCCTGCTCCAGCCGCCTAAACTAGCGCCGGCGGGACTGCCTGCTCCCTCCTCTTGTGGCCCGCTGTGATGCCGCGCAGGCTTCCCTGGCCCACCTTACTCCCTCCGCTGGCCTAGCCGCACGCAATCACCTGCCTCCTTATTACGCGAAAAAATGATTCCTCCCACTGACATCTGGGGCGCACCGGTTGGGAGGCTGACCTGTGGGCCTACTAAGTTGACGCGTACGCAGGGCTTGTCAACTTAGTCAACAAACGATTCTAGCAGCAGTAACCTTTGGATTTGAATCGAACGGTCCTGCTGCTTCTTCAATCGCTGCTCTTCTTGCACCAGCCGCCCAAACCAGCGCCGGTGAGACCGCCTGCTCCTCCAGTGGCCGGCTGTGCTGCCATTGAGGCCTCATCGCCCCCTACTACTCCCACCGCTAGCCAGGCCCTGCGGCGATGGCAGCCTCACATCGCAGCCGAACCAGTGAACCCTCGTACTCCTCTCCGCGTGGGCATCCACTGTCGCGTCTTCCCTGGCTCCGCGTCGTCCCCTTCCTAGGCCTCGCCGTCGTCCACCGCCTTGGTGCTCTCGGCGCGGCGTGGTCAATGTGGTCAACGACCGACTTCCATCGGAAGAGTACTGTACGTGGAGAGGCTGATAGCTGGGTCCATGGCCACAACCCAGTTTTTTTGTGATTTGCCAAGTAAGTCGCTTTGTCAGGCCTGTTGGGCTGCAAATTTTCAAGACGAGGAGAGCTTTCATTCGGCTGGCCGAGAAAATGGCCTATCAGTAATGAGAAATGGGCTGTACATTTTTAAAACACATCAAACCGGCATTTAGTTTCAAATTTCTTTTTTTCATTTCAAGATTTTAAATTGCATTGATTTTTATGCGTGGACAATTTGTTGGATTTTATATTGATATATATTTATTTTTAAAATCAGTTTCAACGTGACTCGAAATTTCGGGATTAAAAACAGTTCGGACCGCATCGAAATATGCAAAATTTCGTATAAATTTTTAACCGTGGTCACAATATGGGCTGTAATGCTAACAAAAAGAATATGGGCTCCAAAAAACCTTAAGAATGAGCAAATGGGCTGTAAATTATTAGAAATAATGGCAGATGGGCTGTATGATGTTTTCCACAGATTTGAGGCACAAGCAGTGACTGTTGGATGTCCATCCAACAGCCGTCGTGCTTCTTCAATCTGTGTTCTTCCTGCTCCAGCCGCTCAAACAAGCGCCGGCGGGACTGCCTGCTCTCTCCTCCCCTCGGCCGGCTGTGCTGCCGCGCAGGCCTCACCGCCCCACCGTACTCCCATCGCTGGCCTAGCCATCCCTCTACTCAGCCACACCTCCTGTTATTCTCCGGCGACGGCAGACGAACCAGTAAACCCTTGTACAGTCGTACTCCCCTCTGCGTGGGAAACAACTTCCGATTCTTCCCTGCCTCTGTGTCGTTCCCTTCCTAGGCCTCGCCGTCGTCCACCGCCCTGGTGCTCTCGGCGCGACCTGGTCAACGTGGTCAACGACCGACATGCATCTGAAGTGGACTGTACGTCGAGAGGCTGACAGCTGGGTCCACGGCCGCACACAAGGAAATGCCTCCTTATTACGCACAAAATAATGATTCCTCCACCTGACATCTAGGATCCACCGAAAGGGCCTCTGTATTTCGCGAAAAAAATGTTACCGCCACTGACAGCTCGGACCCACCAGCTATATCTTCGCACGCAAGGAAGTGCCTCCTTATTACGCAAAAAAAATGAATACTCCCCTAGTAGCTGGGACCCAGTATAGTGGCAGGCTGACTTGTGGGTCTACTAAGTTGCGGGGACGGAGGGCTTTGTCAACTTAGTCAATATGCACGATTCTAGCTATAGTGACCGTACAATGTCCATCCAACGGCCGTAGTGCTTCTTCAACCTCTGGTCTTCTTGCTCCAGCCGCCCAAACCAGCGCCGGTCGTGCCTCGTGCTCCTGCCTCCCGTGGCCGGCTGTGCTGCCGCGGAGGCCTCACCGCACCCTACTACTCCCACCGCTGGCCAGGCCATCCCTCCACTCACCCACACCCCCTGTTATTCTGCGGCGACGGCAGCCTCACACTGCAGCGAACCAGTGAACCCTCGTACTCCTCTACGTGTGGGCATCCACTGCCGTGTCTTCCCCGGCTCCGCGTTGTCCCCTTCCTAGGCCTCGCCGTCGTCCACCGCCCTGGTGCTCTCGGCGCGGCGTGGTCAACGTGGTCAAGGAACAGCTTGCATCGGACGTGGACTGTACGTGGAGAGGCTGACAGCTGGGTCCACGGCCGCAGCAAGGAAGTGCCTCCTTCTTACGCGCAAAATAATTATTCCTCCACCTGACAGTGGGGACCCACCAGCTACATCTTTGCAGGAAAGGACGTGCCTGACAGTCGGGACCTAAGGGAGTCCTGGACTAAGGGGTCCTCGGGCGTCCGGCCCGTTATCCATGGGTCGGACTGATGGGCTATGAAGACGCAAAGGCCGAATACTGCACCTGTGTCCGGATTGGACTCTCCTTGGCGTGGAAGGCAAGCTTGGCAATCAACTATGAAGATTCCTCCTTATGTAACCGACTCTATGTAACCCTAGATCCCTCCGGTGTCTATATAAACCGGAGGGCATAGTCCGGATAGGAGACATACTCATTACCATAGTCATACAGGCTAGGCCTCTAGGGTTTAGCCATTATGATCTCGTGGTAGATCAACTCTTGTAATACTCATATTCATCAAGATCAATCAAGCAGGAAGTAGGGTACTACCTCCATAGAGAGGGCCCGAACCTGGGTAAATGTCCTGTCCCCCGTCTCCTGTTACCATCGATCCTAGACGCACAGTTCGGGACCCCCTACCTGAGGTCCGCCGGTTTTGACACCAACATTGGTGCTTTCATTGAGAGTTCCACTGTGCCGTCAACGAAAGGTTCGATGGCCCCTCCAATCGTCGATAGTAACGCTGTCCAAGGAGAAACCTTCCTCCTCGGACAGATTTTTGTGTTCGGCGGCTTCGTATTGCGGGCCAACTCGCTTGGCCATCTAGAGCAGATTGATAGCTACGCCCCTGGCCATCAGGTCAGATTCGGAAGCTTGAACTACATCACGGATATCCTTGGAGACTTGATCTTCGACGGATTTCACACCACGACGATCACTTCCCCTCGCTCCGATGGACATGACTTAAATCTATCATCGGATCACATCCAGGAGCTGGTTGCTGTTGCTGCAATGGCCTTAGAACCGAAGCAGATCATGCCATCCGAGGCCATAGAGTCCGCGGCGTTGGAGCCGCACACATACTCGACACCCGACTATATTTGCGTCGACGGAACTCCGGACTCGATTCCGACCATAAGTTCCGGACCACGTACGCCCGCGGACACCGAACTTGATCGTTTATCGATCTTCGAATTCAGCGCCGCAGACTTCTTTTAGCACTCACCTTTGGGTGATGTGCTATACTCTTTTAAGAACCTGTCCTTGGCGGAGGACTCACAGCCGAACTATGTTCGGTTCGAACTAGGGGCTGACGATGGAGAATTCAGCTTCCCACCCGCCATCCACTTCATAGCCACTGTCGATGACTTAACCACCATCCTTGATTACGGCTCTGAAGACATCGACGGTATGGACGACAATGCCGACAAGGAGCAAGGCCAGGACCCGCCATTCACTAGACGATGGGCGGCCACTTCCTCATATGACGTCTACATGGTAGACACGCCGAAAAATAACAGCGACGATGACAAGGACCCTCCTAAAACACAACAAAAGCGCCGACGTCAGCGGCGCCGCTCTAAGTCCCATCGCAGCAGGGATAGCGACACCGGCACAAGAGACGACAACACTCCGGATGGTGCCGAAGACACAGAAGAACCCGATGAACAAACTGCCAAACAAGGCAATCGGGAATCAGGGCATGTCAACCCTGACGAACAGGCCATAGAAGAAGACTCAAAGGACGATAGTTACCATCCACCCTCCGAGGATGAAACAAGCCTCGGCAACGAAGACTTCATCGTGCCTGAGGATCCTTTGGAGCAGGAGCGCTTTAAGCTTCAGCTCGTAGCCACTGCAAGGAGCCTGAAAAAGAAACAGCAGCAGCTTCAAGCTGAACAGGATCCGCTCGTCGACAGATGGACTGATGTCCTGACAGCCGAAGAATACGGCCTCAAGCGCCCAGCCAAGAGTTACCCAAAGCGCAGACTGCTACCTCAGTTCGATGAGGAGGCACCGGAGCACATATCTCCCTCGCGTAATGCGGAACGACCACCACGTGGTCGAGACACTGTGGCGGACCGACCACCCCGCGGTCGGGATAAAACGGCAACTCAGGCCGAGCAGCAACCTGCCCCACCGCCCCGTAAAAATAGAGGCGGGACAGTTCGGGGTCACACGTACGACCTCCGGCAGACCCTGGACAGTAGAGCAGGACATACAAGATCGATCTACGGATCGCGAGGATGTGCCCCGAGACACGACGACAGCTACCTATTTGGACGTGATAAACGTAACCACGCCCGGGCTGAATGCCGCAGACGGACTCCATCAGAGCTACGTCGCGATGTGGCCCGATATAGAGGCGTTGCACACCCTCTCTGCTTCACAAATGAAGTACTGGATCATGAATTTCCTGAGGGGTTCACGCCCGTCAATATTGAATCATACGACGGAACAACCGATCCCGCAGTATGGATCGAGGATTTCATTCTCCACATCCATATGGCCCGAGGAGACGATCTCCACGCCATCAAATACCTCCCACTAAAGCTCAAAGGGCCAGCTCGACACTTGCTAAATAGCCTGCCTGAAAACTCCATCGGCAGCTGGGAGGACTTGGAAGAAGCCTTCCTTGACAACTTCCAAGGTACATATGTCCGGCCGCCTGATGCCGATGACTTACGCCACATAGTTCAGCAACCTGGAGAATCAACCAGAAAATTCTGGACTAGGTTCTTAACCAAAAAGAACCAGATCGTTGACTGTCCGGATGCCGAAGCCCTAGCGGCCTTTAAACACAGCATCCGTGACGAATGGCTAGCACGCCACCTTGGCCAAGAAAAGCCGAAGTCTATGGCAGCCCTTACGGCACTCATGACCCGCTTTTGCGTGGGTGAGAACAGCTGGCTGGCTCGTAGCAAAAACACAGCCAGCGAGACAGGCCCCTCCGAGGCCACGAATAGCACCGGCAAGCTCCGGCGCAATAGGCAGAAACGCCGAAGCAATGGCGATAACACCTACAGTCAACGCCGGATTCAGCTGCTCCAAGTCCAGCCAACGGAAAAAGCCCTACAAAAGGAACAGTGAGGGACCATCCAGCCTGGACCGCATACTCCATCGTCCAACCATACCAACAGAGATTGTTGAGTTTTTAAGCAAGCCGGCAAGTTAAATGCCGAGAACAAGGAAAAGGGATCACAAAGTGAGGACGATGACAAAGAGCCCCGTCAATCGAACACTGGGGGGCAGAAGAAATTTCCCCCTCAAGTCAAAACGGTGAACATCATATATGCTACACACATTCCCAAAATGGAGCGCAAGCGCGCACTCCGGGACGTCTACGCGGTAGAGCCAGTCGCCCCCAAATTCAATCGTTGGTCGTCATTCTTGATCACATTTGATTGTCGAGATCATCCAACTAGCATTCGTCACGGCTTTTTGCCGCATTGGTCCTCTACCCAATCATCAACAGGTTTCATCTGACACGAGTCTTAATGGACGGTGGTAGCAGCCTCAACCTGCTCTATCAGGACACAGTGCGCACAATGGGCATTAATCCCTCATGGATCAAACCAACAAAGACTACCTTTAAAGGAGTCATACAAGGCATAGAGGCCCGTTGTACGAGCTCAATCACACTAGAGGTTGTCTTCGGTTCTCCGGACAACTTCTGAAGCAAAGAGCTAATCTTCGATATCGTCCCCTTCCGCAGCAGCTACCACGCACTGCTCGGACGAACCGCGTTCGCTAGATTCAACGCGGTGCCACACTATGCTTATCTCAAGCTTAAGATGCCCGGTCCACGCGGCGTCATAACAGTCAATGGAAATACGGAACGCAACCTCTGTATAGAGGAGCACACCGCCGCCCTAGTAGCGGAAGTACAGAGCGGCCTTTTCAAGCAGAACCGCAATCCGGCTGCCGAGCCCCTGGACACTGTTAAGAAGGTCCGGACTACGCTACAACAGGACAACTGGGCTCATCAAGAGCTTGACTAGCAATTCGGCCTCCGTCCCAGCCCTGATCAAGTAGTGGCACTCGTACCACGCTCACATAATTACGCACTCAAAATCCCATGGGCATTGACGGAGGCAAAGCTTGTGGTCCATAGTACGGCTTGACCGACCCCAGGCTCACACGTACTTTCACCCTTTTTCTTTTTATTTGTTTCAGGTTTCTTTTCCGCGGGCCTGATCACCAGTCCTTTCGAAAGATCCACGTACAAGGACGGCAAGCAGCATAGGTGTGTAGGGTAACCTCTATACGTTCTTCTTGATGGTATTTCTACTTATTTCTCAGGACCCGCACGCTGCGCCCTCTTGACTCCGGCATGTTAAATAGGCTGGATGCTTATCGCACTACTTGTACAAGATACGCCTTGCGTATCCATACAGTTATAATGAAAATAGTTTGCGGCCCAGTTTCTGTGGTTTTCGCTTCTTACTTCATTTTATTTCGATTTGCTTATCGACCGCATCCATACACTTTGGTATGTTTCATATTCGCCACGGGCTCCCTATCGCCCCATAATACGGCAGGAAAGTCCGAACACTTCTTATAGATAAGTTCGGCACCCCGAATTTAGCATTATATGCATTGGCTCTGAATCATGTCTTTGGTCAATAGTTGGGTTGCCCGGCTCATGTGCTTACTACCCTACATTCCGCTACACCGGCTAGGGTAGTAAAGGGAGAACTACTGCGATTGTGCCCTGGCCTTGACCAAATGAGCGCCTCATTAGAGAAAGCTGAAAACTGACTGCCATGATACGGCGAGAGCCGATCAGCTGTTCGAGGGTTACAAATCGTTGGAGATTTTTTCCGCGTTACGCGAAGGATCGGCAATTCCCGATCAGATGCTGACAGCACTCTGGTTCGCACCAGGGGCTGCGCCCATGCTTTATTATAAAACTCCTATGGCTAAGTGAGGGCATTTAAGCCGCATAGTCTGATTGCCTTGTTCATTGCGCTAAACAACTCCTTCAAGGGCCATATAATTGGATCAAGATTGTTTAGATTCCATCCCGAGCACCTCCGTACTACCTACATGAGGGCAGAAGCCGACGACTGGCCAACCTTCAGATTACATACAACACGGCCACACAGGAGGAAACAATTGAAGCATAACAAAATTATATTACAAACCGGCTTTGTTTTCATCATACAAGGCACGGACAAAACACGGTGCATTCATTCAAAAACAATGTCCTGCCCGCACTGCACTGCTGCAAGTCGAGACCCTTCTAGGACATCCACAAAATATCGCTCGGGTGTGCGGTGCTCCTTGCCCTCTGGCGGCCCCTTGGCCACCTCGACGGCGTCCATCTTTGCCCACCACATCTTGCAACAGGCGAAGGCGATGCGGGCACCTTCGATGCAGACTGATCGCTTGACAATGTCTAGCTGAGGACAGGCTTCCACCACCCACTTCACGAGGCCAAAATAACTGCTGGGTATCGCCTCAGCCGGCCACAGCCGGATTATTAAATCCTTCATGGCTAGTTCCGCCACCCTGTGCAGCTCGACCACCTGTTTCAGCTGATCGGTAAAGGGCACCGGATGTTCTGGCACAGCGTACTGCGTCCAGAATAGCTTCTCCGTGGAGCTCCCTTCTTTGGGTTTGAAGAACTCCGCCGCATCGGACGCACTGCGTGCTAGATCCGCAAAAGCCCCTGTGCAACTCCAAATTCGGGTTAGTAAAAGGCACTTCCTCTCCGCATACTTGCTTTGCATGTTAAATGCCTTACCCGCCGTGATCTTCTTGGCCTCCTGGACTTCCTTGAGGGCGTCCTGGGCCTCCTTCCATGCGGTCTCAGCGCTCTGGCGAGCCTTGGCGAGCTCGATCTCTTAGACCGACGCATCACGCTCTAGGTCCTCGCACTTCTTCACCACGTCCTGGAGCTCCTTCTGGACCTCGTCGACCCGGGCCTTGAGCCTTGCGGGCGGCTTGCTGCTGGACAGCCTTCCCCTCGGCTTCGGCCAGGGCCTTTTTTAGGGCATCGACGTCCGTCGCCGCCCCTACACATATTACGACAATCCAGTCAATACACACCACTTATTCTTTCCGAATACATAGCAAGTCGTTACATACTTTGCTTTCCCTGGAGCTGAGTCTTCACCTCGTCGAGCTCGTTCTCGGCTTGCTCCAGCCTCTGCTTCAGTTCCGAGACTTCAGCAGTATGCGAGGTCGCGGCTAACAGCGACGCCTGCTTATTCATACATATCAAGTTAGTCTCCTACAAAAAGTATTGATCCCCTGTCCGTTCTCTCTTTCCGAACACCGGACAGTGTCTCAGGGGCTGCTGTCTATATCGGGATTTTCTCCTTTTTGCGTCGCTTACCTCAAAACCTGTCAGCAGGCTGCTGCAGGCTTCGGTCAGTCCGTTCTTGGCGGACTGAACCCTTTCAATCACCGTGCCCATAAGAACACGGTACTCCTCCATAACGGAAGCGCCTCACAGCGCTTCCAGCAGATTATCTGGTGCCCCTGGTTGGACAGAGGTCACCGGAGGAATCGGCACACCCCCTCCTTTTGAAGGAGGCTGCGCGCCGGATCCTGGAGCCGTACCGGTCTCCGGAATCAAGTCCGGTTGAGGGCCGAATTGAATACGGCCCTCACCCCCAGTTTCCATGGGAATTGACTCCCCCTGGTGTTTGGCGACAGGGGCTTCGCCCTTTGGCGCCTCTCCCCGGCCTGGGAAGGTTCGTTGGGAGAGCACCTCGTCATCTCCCTTGGGCTTGGGAGAGTAAGCTGCCGGCGGTGTCTCGCTGGCCATCTCCTTCGAGGCTAATGAATGCTCCGATGAGGGTCTCTGGAAGCTATCGTGGGCCGGACTGTAGCAATATAACTAACCATGTCAATACAATAAGGAGGAGAGGCCGGGTGTACGACTATGCAGGAGTCATAGCACTTACGATGCGGCCCGGGGCTTAGTGCGGGGGCGTCGCTCCGGACTACTGTCGACGTCCCACGCGGTGTTGACCGCAAGGGAGCCTTTCCCCCACTTGGGCGTCCCCGCCTCCAGGTTTGTGGAGGCCGCCCTCTTTTTCTTCCCCTCATCAGGGGGAGGGTTGTCCTCCTCGTCCTCCTCCTTCTCCTCATCATCGTGCTCAGCAGCGGAGGATGGGGTTTCTTCACCTTCGGACGTCGCGTCCGAAGTGCCTTTGCGGCGGGGGCCCCCTTTGGCCCCCTTGGCCTTCTTCTCCGGTAGCTGATAGGGCACCGGAACCAGCATCTTCACCAGGCGCGGGATGACTGGCTCTTCGGGCAGCGGAGCCGGACTCCGGATCTGCTCCGCTCTCTCCGACCACCCCTAAAAAGAATATGCACAACAAAAATTATGCGTCCTCCTTGGACAATCAAGTAGAAGGCATGCCTTGAGGATTAAAAACTTACCGCGCTGGCGGGATGAGTGTGGTCGTGCCCGCGGTCCGAATCCAGGGCCGACGGCTTCTCGTTGCCCTTAACGAGTGACTTGCAGGCATCTTCGTGAGTTGATCCGAAGAGCCTCTCCAAGGTTTGGTGCTTCTCCAGATCGAATTCCCATAAGGTGAAAGTTCGGTCTTGGCATGGGAGGATTAGACGGACCAGCATTACTTGGATCGCGTCGACAATCTTGATCTTTTTGTCCACCATGCTCTGAATGCGTGTTTGCAGCGCTATCAGTTCGTCTGTCGAAGACCAGTTGGGACCCTTCTCCATCCAGGAAGTGAGCCACGTGGGAGATCCAGATTTGAACTCCAGGGCCGCCGCCCAGGTGGCGCCGCGTGGCTCCATGATGTAGAACCATTGTTTCTGCCACCCCTTGACAGTGTCCACAAGCGTGCCCTTGGGCCATGTAGCATTGGGCATCTTGCTCACCATGGCGCCGCCGCACTCCGCGTGCTGGCCATCCACCACCTTTGGCTTCACGTTGAAGGTCTTGAGCCATAGGCCGAAGTGGGGATGGATGCGGAGGAAGGCCTCGCACACGACGATGAACACGGAGATGTTGAGGAAGGAGTTCGGGGCTAGATCATGGAAATCTAGCCCGTAATAATACATCAGTCCGCAGATGAAAGGATGAATTGGAAACCCCAGTCCGCGGACGAAGTGAGGAAGGAAAACCACCCTCTCATTGGGCTTCAGAGTAGGGATGATTTGCCCCTTGGTTGGCAGACGGTGGGCGATTTCTTTCGCCAGATACCCAGCCACCCGAACCTGGGTGATATCCTTCTCCTTGACGAAGGAGGCCATCCACTTGCCCTGACCTCCGGACATATTTGAGTACGAGCTCGAGTGTAAGGGAGATGAGAACTTGAGCGCTGGAGCTCGAGATTGGAAGGGCGGAGACAGAGAGGGCGTATGAGAGGAAGAGGGAATCCTTATCCCCTTAAAAAGGCAGCAAATATTAAACGCCTCCTCACTCGCCTTAAGATTCGCCTATTCCCAAGGGCTGTATCAACGGCACGGTTGGGTTACCCATGCCCGCATTGATGAGAATCCCGCGATAAGGGGACATGATCTCTGCTTTGAAAAGACGTGCCAATGGCAACAGCGTCTCGGGACGTGGGGCGTCGAACACAAAAACGGTTTGGAATTATGACCGGCCAGACGTGACGTTATGCTGCAAAAAAGTTGTCAGCGGATGGAACTCGTGTAAAAATATATTCTCTCTGCGGTTGTGTATGGTGTGTGTGATAGGTCCGGATACTATCATCGCATTCGAAGACTATCTGGAAGTTCGGAAAAAGGGGAACCCGCCTTGCAATGCCGAAGACAATCTGCGCGCCGGACTCCTCGTCATTGAAGTCAGGTTTAGGGGCTACTGAGGGAGTCCTGGACTAAGGGGTCCTCGGGCGTCCGGCCCATTATCCATGGGCCGGACTGATGGGCTATGAAGACGCAAAGGCCGAAGACTGCACCCGTGTCCGGATTGGACTCTCCTTGGCGTGGAAGGCAAGCTTGGCGATCAACTATGAAGATTCCTTCTTATGTAACCGACTCTATGTAACCCTAGATCCCTCCGGTGTCTATATAAACCGGAGGGCATAGTCCGGATAGTAGACATAGTCATTACCATAGTCATACAGGCTAGGCCTCTAGGGTTTAGCCATTATGATCTCGTGGTAGATCAACTCTTGTAATACTCATATTCATCAAGATCAATCAAGCAGGAAGTAGGGTATTACCTCCATAGAGAGGGCCCGAACCTGGGTAAAGGTCGTGTCCCCCGTCTCCTGTTACCACCGATCCTAGACGCATAGTTCGGGACCCCCTACCCGAGATCCGCCGGTTTTGACACTGACAGGACCCACCTGGTCGAAGCGTACGTAGCGTTGTCATTCTGGTCGCGAACGTGTACGTACATACTGGTCGATGTAGAGGCGTGCATGTGTCGTAGTAGAGGCGCACACGTAGCATGTACACGTACGCACAGCGGCCAGTGTGCAAGAAAGAAAATACGGCCACGTACGTACATACGGGCAGGGTCTCGAACGCCTACTCGCGCATACGTACGGCCAGGGCTCGTGTACATGGCTAGGTCGGAACGGAGAAACTGCGTCGTCGTCGTGTTCATGGGGAGCCAACCGGCTGGGTCAGAACAGAATGCGGCGTTGTGTTCGATCGGTCACGTTCGAAACGGGATCCTATTCATCGGGTGGGGTGTGGCGTACCGCAAAATGTAGGAAACGGACTTGTGTTGGAGCGCTACGGTCGAAACGGGGGTCCTGTTGATCGGGAAGGGTGTGGCGTACCGCAAAATGGAGGAAACAGACTTGTGTTGGAGCGCTACGGTCGAAACGGGGGTCCTGTTCATCGGGAGGGGTGTGGCGTACCGCAAAACGGGACTCCACGGGATACTGTTCGTCTCCACCATCAACCCCCTCCAGCCTCCACGGGCTACTGTTCATCCACTGTCGACCTCCTCCAGCCTCCACCTGCGACTGTTCATCCACGTGCTCCTGTTCATCCAGCCTCCATCGCGCGCTACTCCACCGGCTATTGTTCAACCAGCCCTCTCCACGGGCTCCTGTTCAACCACCCCTCCACGAGCTACTGTTCATCCAGCCCTCCACCGTCTACTGTTCATACTGACCTCCACGGGGTGGTCCTGTTCATCCTGCCCTTCGCGGGGTCCTCTTCATCCAGCCCCAACCGGCTCGATGGATCGGGGTCCTGTTCATCCAGAGGCAACACCACGGGGTCCTGTTCATCCACCCCCATTGGGAACTGTTCATCCAAACCCCCCAGCAACGCTCACTGTTCATACAGAGGCAGCATCGATCGGCTTCAGTTAGCAGCAGTAGCAAAGGAATCACTCGATCAGGTTCAGTTAACAGCCATCGATCGATCGCTCGGGTTCAGTAACGCGTAGCCTACAGTGCAATCGCTCGGGTTCAGTTAGAGCCCAACGCCTCGCTTGGGTTCAGTTAGAGCCCAACGCCTCGCACCCCACGCGCGTGCGTGTACGAGAGAAACGCGCATCGCTCGGCCCCGACCACCCACCCTAACCGGGAACACCCCGATATTTTCCTCGCCCTCGCTTCTACCATGGTTTTTTCCGTCATGGACGGCCCAAAGAATGTCATGCAGCTGCGTCTCCGGCCCGCCCAGGATGAAAAGCCCATTTTCTGTCATGATTTTTTGTCATAGAAGTAGGACCCCACCACATCTATGATGATACCGGGTTTTGTCACAATTATCGTCATAGAAGTGTCATAAGTATGACAGAATTTTTTTTCGTTCGGCCCAAAATGTCACGGATGTGTCTTTTTTTTGTAGTGCTTGTGAGATAAAAGGATGAACGAGGGAAGGCCTTATTTGCAAAAGTGGAGAGGTGTGTGGGTACCTTTTTGCAAAATTTCCATAGTTTCCTTCCTATCCGTCAGATATAAATCGGATGGCCTATATTGCAGGATGACAGGCACACCATCTTTAGCAACTCGTCTATACTGTGTTAAAAACAACTCGTTTTTTATAATTATATATGTTATATATATTCCCCTTGATTTTTCTTATGTATAAAGTTGTGATATAAAAGATTTGTATATTTCTTTACAGAGGGAGTATCTCTCTGTGAACAATATATTTTTGTGTAACTAGTTACTCCTTTCTTTCTACTTCCTTTCGCTGATATGTGGGGCATCCGACAACGGGGTCCATGTGCCATATGCACAAATTAGAGTGCACGATTGCACGGTAGACACACCCCGTCGTAGCGCCACAGTAACGCCCAATGAGCCGTCAAATCACAAACCCCCCTTCCAGCTTTAGCAGTAAGCTGGACGGACGAAGCGGCAATATGTCACTGGGCCTGAATCCCCTTCTCCCTCGTCTGCTTGTTCGGAGAAAAACCCCTCTCGGCGATTGCATAGGGTTTTCTCATGGAGAACCAGGTACGAATTCTTCATCCATCCGCGATAAATCCAAGTCCCTTGGTCGCGGGTAATCCTAGGATGGCAGCCACCGCCATTGATGCATTTTTCTTCCTACTGAATCTGGTGTGTTTCATTTGCAGTGCCCAAAGTGCAAGGACCCTACAGGTTTCTGCGCCCTCGGCAAGACACCACACTTGTTCCTTCTCATCCTAATATGGGATTTTAAAACACGCACAGTATGTTCCTAGAGTCCTCTTTTCTATCCGGGAGGGGTTTTTTTTGAACATGCTGTCGACTAATTTGGAAATTTGGATTGCTATATTTGGATAAAAGGTACTACCAGTACGATGGTCAACACTGACGTGAAGGAGGAAGTTATTTATAGATTTGGATAGGGAATACATTGTGTTCTCATATTATTTTTCCTGCAGTGCATTATTTGCTCTGCCAGAACACATGTACTCAAGATGCTTGGCCTTGCCATAACTGAATACACCAGTTTAATGGTCACAGTGAAGAGAAGCCATGGATATAAGTTCTGAGTTGGGTTCATGAACCAAGAATATCGCTGCTTTTTTATGGCCGAACATGGATAAACTTTCTCAAGTGTTACGGACTGAAAGCTGGCGCACGAATGTTGATGGAAATAGCAGAACCTGGTCTCATCTTCACTGCGATCTTCCACCCCGACGTCGTTCCAATTGTTCATCCATGTTAGGTTTGTATCTGGTTCTTGCTTATTGCCTCGATTACTTCTTAATCCACCTATTCTGTCTAACTAATCACAATCTAACTTCAGAAGTAGCAACGAATCTCTCACGAAGATGCTACTTCTAACTAATATTTTCTTATAATTGGTGGCACGTGTAGGTTTTTCAGAGTTAAGCAGGCTGCTCGTTTGTTATTCTATAACAACTCGGCTGTTACTGATGGCACTGAAGTTGACTGGGACGACATCCACATGTTCCTACACTTTATTGATCATCTTGAGGTCCTTGTGGGGTGTTTCAATGGTGGAAGGCCACATGGGATATGTGTGCCACTGCTGCACTCGTTGAACAGGTCCAACTGTGTCGAGAAACTTATGGTACGAGCTGTTTTCCATTATATATGTTGTTCATAAACTATTGCTTATACGCAGTTTTACAGCTGTGATCTTCTTGAATCAGAAACTGCCCAGTTCTATTGTTCCTATACAGATGCCTGACCATGGTCGGGTCAGACTTGCGCTTGGTCACAACATGATGTTTATGCCGACCTACTCCATTCCCGTTGGAGGTGAAAAGATACGTATTCATGGGTGGTCTCAAATAATGAAGGCCCGTCCATCTTGGAGAATAGGACAGAAGATTACGTTCCTGCTTTTCCATGGCTCTAAAGCGAATATCCTATTTATTGACCACATTGTGAGATGAAGCCGCTTTCAGAAGGTTGTGGATGCGCGGGGTGGCGCCTGGGCCATGTCCTGGGGCTTGGCGGCCTCACCCTTGGTTAACTGTAGGCAAAGTAGCACTGTTCAAGGCGTGCTTTGTACGGTTGAACCTGTATATGTACTCATACTGCTTTCAGCTATGGTTGTTAAGTGCCCCTGCTGGTTTTAGTTAAGGTTGTTAAGTACTCCTGCTGCTTTTACAGTCTGTCGTGTTTCTTCGGTCCCGTCTTCCTCCAGCCGCCAAAACCAAACCAGCGCCGGCGGGGCCGCCTACTTCCGCCTACCACGGCTGGCTGCGCCTCAGCGCACGCATCGCCGCCCCACCGTCTCCTAAATCGTTAATGCCGACGTCCGAGGCCTCACCGTCATCCTCCGCGCGCTTTGGTGCGCTTGCCGCGGCGCCTCCCTCTCGCGTTGTCAATGTGGTCAACAAACAATAGGAATCGGCAGAAGTACGTGGAGAGGTTGACAGTACGGGCCCACCATGTCAGTGTATGGAAAAATAAAATGCTTCCTCCTAGTGTTTTCCTGACATCTGGGACCCACGACATTGTGAGCGTATATAGTCAATAGACAAGAGAACGGCACAAGATCGGCTGACACCTGGGACGTAGCTGCTCGAGCAGTATTTTTTTTGTTATTGTTAAGATGAAGCAGGGCTTGAACTGGGCTGTGGCCCGTCTAGCCCAGGCTTATATTTTATGTTCACCATGTGACCAGCCCAGCTATTTTTTTCTTTGTGAAAATGAGCTCAGTTTATTTTTTCTGAAGAATACCCAATCCAGGCCTATTTATTTTTCTACGCCCTGATGGGCTGCAACTCTTTCAAGACGCCTGCAAATCTTGAAAGTAATATGAAATGGGTTGTAAATATAAAAACACAAGACAAATTGGCAGTTACTTTATAATTTCTGAATTTTTTCACAATTTTAGATTCCTATTTCACTTGGTATTAACCTAATTTAAATATATCTTCAAAGTACTTTAAATCTGGCTTGACATTTCGGTATTAAAAATAGTTTGGAACCCACAGAAATATGCGAAATTGGCCCTGGCCAACCAAAAAATGGACTGCAATAAATTGCATAAGAAGTCGGAATGAGCTATATAGAAATTACTAAAAAAAGAGGGAATGGTCTGACTTATGGGCCTATTAAGTTGACGTGTATGCAAGATTTTTTTAGTTATTATATACGTCAACAAACGATTCTAGCAGACGTAACCGTTGGATGTCAATCCAACGGCCGTCGTGTTTCTTCAATCTCTGATCTTCTTGCTCCAGCCGCCAAATCCAGCGCCGGCGGGACCGCCTGCTCCCGCCTCCCGTGCAGGCCTCACCGCCCCCTACTACTCCCACCGCTGGCCAGGGCATCCCTCTACTCACCCACACCCCGTGTTATTCTGCGGCGACGGCAGCCTCACACCGCAGTCGAACCAGTGAACCCTCGCACTCCTCTCCGCGTGGGCATCCACTGTCGCGTCTTCCCCGGCTCCACGTCGTCCCCTTCCTAGACCTCACCGTCGTCCACCGCCCTGGTGCTCTCGGCACGGCGTGGTCAACGTGGTCAAGGAACGACTTCCATCGGAAGAGTACTGTCGTGGAGAGGCTGACAGCTGGGTCCACGGCAGCCGCAAGGAAGTGCCTCCTTATTACGCGGAAAATAATTATTCCCCCACCTGACAGCAGGGACCCACCGGACGGGCCACCATATTTGGCAAAAAAAAAGTTTCCCCCCTGACTGCTGGGACCCACCGGACGGGCCACCATATTTCATGAAAAAACGTTCCCCCCGCTGTCAGCTCGGACCCACCGGAAGTGCCTCCTTATTACGCACAAAAAAATGAATACTCCCCTTGCTAGTTGGGACCCACCTTGGTGGGAGGCTGACTTGTGGGCCTACTAAGTTGACGGGGACGGAGTGCTTTGTCAACTTAGTCAATATGAATGATTCTAGCTCCAGTGACCGTACCATGTCTATCCAACGGCCGTAGTGCTTCTTCAACCTCTGGTCTTCTTGCTCCAGCCGCCCAAAGCAGCGCCGATCGGGCCACGTGCTCCTGCCTCCGTGGCTGGCTGTGATTCCGCGGAGGACTCACCGCCCCCTACTACTCCCACCGCTGGCCAGGCCATCTGTCTACTCACCCACACCCCCTGTTATTCTACGGCGACGGTAGCCTCACACCGCAGCCGAACCAGTGAACCCTCGTACGCCTCCCCGCGTGGGCATCCACTGCCGCGTCTTCCCTGGCTCCGCGTCGTCCCCTTCCCAGGCCTCGCCGTCGTCCACCGCCTTGGAGCTCTCGGCGCGGCGTGGTCAATGTGGTCAATGACCGACTTCCATCGGAAGAGTACTGTACGTGGAGAGGCTGACAACTGGGTCCACGGCAGCCGCAAGGAAGTGCCTCCTTATTACGCGGAAAATAGTTATTCTGCACCTGACAGCGGGGACCCACCGGACGGGCCACCCTATTTCGTGAAAAAAAACATTTCCCCTGACTGCTGGGACCCACCAGCTACATCTTCGCACGCAAGGAAGTGCGCCAGGGCAAAAAAAATGATTCGTCCGCCTGACTGCTGGGACCCACCAGCTACATCTTCGCAGGCAAGGAAGTGCCTGACAGTCGGGACCCACCTGGTCGAAGCGTACGTAGCGTTGTCATTCTGGTCGCGAACGTGTACGTACATACTGGTCGATGTAGAGGCGCGCACGTGTCGTAGTAGAGGCGTGCACGTAGCATGTACACGTACGTACAGCGGCCAGTGTGCAAGAAAGAAAATACGGCCACATACGTACATGCGGGTAGGGTCTCGAATACCTACTTGCGCATATGTATGGCCAGGGCTCGTGTACATGGCTGGGTCGGAACGGAGAAACTGCGTCATCGTCGTGTTCATGGGGAGCCAACCAGCTGGGTCCGAACAGAATGCGTCGTCGTGTTCATTGGGAGGGATCGGACGGAACAGCCAATGGAAACGAGGCCTGGCGTACCGCAAAACGGAGGAAACGGCCTTGTGTTCGACCGACCACGTTCGAAATCGGATCCTGTTCATCGGGAGGGGTCGGGCGTACCGCAAAACGGAGGAAACAAACCTCCTACGGTCTAAACGGGGGTCCTGTTGATCGGGAGGGGTCTGGCGTACCGCAAAACGGAGGAAACGGACTTGTGTTGGAGCACTACGGTCGAAACGGGGGTCCTGTTCATCGGGAGGGGTGTGGCGTACCGCAAAACGGGACTCCACGGGATACTGTTCATCTCCACCGTCGACCCCCTCCAGCCTCCACGGGCTACTGTTCATCCACCGTCGACCTCCTCCACCCTCCACCCGCGATTGTTCATCCACGGGCTCCTGTTCATCCAGCCTCCACCGCGCACTACTCCACCGGCTACTGTTCAACCAGCCCTCTCCACGGGCTCCTGTTCAACCACCCCTCCACGGACTACTGTTCATCCAGCCCTCCACCATCTACTGTTCATCCAGCCCTCCACAGGGTGGTCCTGTTCATCCAGCCCTCCACGGGGTCCTGTTCGTCCAGCCCCAACCGGCTTGATGGATCGGGGTCCTGTTCATCCAGAGGCAACACCATGGGGTCCTATTCATCCACCCCCACCGGGAACTGTTCATCCAAACCCCCCAGCAACGCTCACTGTTCATCCAGAGGCAGCATCGATCGGCTTCAGTTAGCTGCAGTAGCGAAGGAATCGCTGGATCGGGTTCAGTTAACAACCATCGATCGATCGCTCGGGTTCAGTAACGCGTAGCCTGCAGTGCAACCGCTCGGGTTCAGTTAGAGCCCAACGCCTCGCACCCATGCGCGTGCGTGTACGAGAGAAACGCGCATCACTCGGCCCCGACCACCCACCGTAACCGGGAACACCCCGATATTTTCCTCGCCCTCGCTTCTACCACGGTTTTTCCGTCATGGACGGCCCAAAGAATGTCATGCAGCTGCGTCTCCGGCCCACCCAGGACGAAAAGCCCATTTTATGTCATGATTTTTTTTCATAGAAGTAGGACCCCACCACATCTATGATGATACCGGGTTTTGTCACAATTATCGTCATAGAAGTGTCATAAGTATGACAGAAGAAAATTTCGTTCGGCCCAAAATGTCACGGATGTGTCCTTTTTTGTAGTGGAGGTCATACTTAGTGCAAAATGAAGGCTAGCAAAAGATTGGGAAGCGACCAACCAAGAAACAAATAATCTCATAAGCAAGCATTAAGCATAATTAAGACCGAATAATGCACCACAAGTAGGATATAATTTTCATTGCATGATTATTGACTTTCGTGCATGCATAGGGAATCACAAACCTTAACACCAATATTCTTACTAGAGCACAATTACTCATCAACATAACTCACATATCACATCATCATATCTCAGAACTATTACTAAGAATCAAGTTTATTTTGTCCAACGATCTTCATGACATTTTCTTTATCTTTATCCTTCTTGGATATCTACCACTTTGGGACTAATTTTCATGTGTTGCTTTTCAAAAGCTCAAACAAATATAAGTGAAGATCATGAGCATAACAATTTTTCTCTCTCAAAATAGTTTAAGTGAAGCAAGAGAGAATTTCTTCAAGATTTACTAAGTCTCAAATAAATCTAAGTGAAGCAAGAGAGCATTTCTTCAAAAATAACAAAGCACACCATGCTCAAAAAGATATAAGTGAAGCACTGGAGCAAGTCCTAGCTCATAAAAGATTTAAGTGAAGCATAGAGAGCAATTCTAACAAGTCATGATATAATTTTAGCTCTCGCAAATAGGTGTGTCCAGCAAGGATTGATGACTTAAAACACAAAATAAAACAAGCAAAGACAGATATCATACAAGACGCTCCAAGGAAAACACATATCATGTGACGAATAAAAACATAGCCTCGAGTGAAATACCGATAGTTGTTGGAAGAAAGCGGGGATGCCACTCGGGGGCATCCCCAAGTTTAGTTGGTTGCTCATTCTTGGATAATAGCTTGGGATGCCGGGGCATCCCCAAGCTTAGGCTCTTGCATCCTTCCTTCATCCATCGTAAGATAACCCAAAACTTGAAAACTTCAATCACACAAAACTCAACAAAACCTTCCTGAGATCCGTTAGTGTAAGAAAGCAAACCACTACTATAAGTGATGTATCAAACCAATTCATATTTTGTTTTTGTATTATATCTACTATATTCCAACTTTTCTATGGCAAAAACTCATAAAAAAACCATAGAGCCATCAAAATAGGCACGCAACACAAAGAAAACAGAATCTGTCAAAAGAGAACAATCTGTAGCAATCTGACTTTAGCGAATACTTCTGGAACTCCAAAAATTCTACCAAATTAGGAAGACCAGGGTAGTTTGTATATTAATCTTCTGCAAAAAGAATCAGGGTAAAATCTCTTTACTGTGATTTATGAAAATTATTTTAGTGAGCACAAAGTTTATGTCTTTTTCAGCAAGATCAAACAACTATCACCCAAGAAGATCCTAAAGGCTTTACTTGGCACAAACACTAATTAAAACACAAAAAGCACAATCATCCCGGTAGCATAATTGTGTAAACACACAAGAACAGAAAGCAAAAAGCAAAAATAAATTTTATTCATTGGGTTGCCTCCCAACAAGCGCTATAGTTTTACGCCCTTAGCTAGGCATAAAGCAAGGATCTAAGCTTTGTCGTCCTTGTTCTTCTTAGTTTTCTTAGAAGTGTTTTCATCATGGGGTTTTGTAAACACAACATAAAACATATTATCCATGTGAACTTTAGCATTCCTTAGTTGGTTTTCTTCATAACCCCTTTGATTTCCCGCAACAATCCAAGAGTAGTGTTGATTAACATTATAAAAAACTTGTTGGATTATTTCTAGAACGGGGACCTCCTTTTTAAGATTCCCATAAAAGATATTATTATCCCCAAGGAAATGCCTTAGTGCATAGTCACTATTGTAAAGAATTTCATCTATCACGGGCTTTTCACGATTCATACCATAAAAGTAAAAGATTTCTCTAGCTTCCCGAATTATGTAGTCAAACTCATTCGTAAGAACGAGAGCGGCCAACTTTTTAGCCCTAGGATTCTTTATATCGGGGAGCTCAAGAAACAATCTTTGCAAAGTAGGATGAGTACGAATAAGTTTACTTTCAAGTTTCAGAACTAGTGCTGAAATAGCATCCGCATAAGATCTAGTAGTTTTAAGTATAGGAGCATCATCAAGACTTAGATTCCCAACACAATTGAAAAATTCTTGGATACGTTCTTTTCCCATAACGTTCCCTTGCCCCAAGATAAAAGTTTTAGCATCCAGATTGCCTGTACGTCCAATCTTAGGAGTCAGGCCATCATTTGTTGGTGCCATACCGAAATCACTCATGATTGCAAGCAGAGAATAGATCTGACGAGAAAACAGCAAACGGAAAAAGAGAGGCGAATAAAACGGCAAATTTTTGTGAAGTGGGGGAGAGGAAAGTGAGAGGCAAATGGCAAATAATGTAAATTGCAAGGAGATGAGATTTGTGATTAGGAACCTGGTTATGTTGAAGATCCTCCCCGGCAACGGCGCCAGAAATTGGCAAGTTGACGGGGGACTATCTTGACTTGATCCTCCCCGGCAACGGCGCCAGAAATTCTTCCTTGATGGTAGCTAAAACTACGTCGGTATTTCCCCGGAGAGGGAGGGATGATGTAGCACAGCGACGGTAGAGTATTTCCCTCAGTTATGAAACCAAGGTATCGAACCAGTAGGAGAACCAAGTAACACAATGTAAACAACACCTGTACACAAACAACAACACCTTGCAACCCGACATGTTAAAGGGGTTGTCAATCCCTTCCGGGGTACGGCGCCTCAAGATAGGGAAACGCACGTGAGGTAAATTGTAGTAGATTGATAGCTCAAACGCCAAATAAAATAAATAAAGATAAAACACAACAAGGTGTTTTTGTATTTTTTGGTTTAATAGATCTGAATAAAAATGCAAAGGAAAAGTAGATCGCAAGGCAAATATATGAGAAGAAAGACCCGGGGGCCGTAGGTTTCACTAGTGGCTTCTCTCGAGAAAAATAGCAAACGGTGGGTAAACAAATTATTGTTGGGCAATTGATAGAACTTCAAATAATTATGACGATATCCAGGCAATGATCATTACATAGGCATCACATCCAAGATTAGTAGACCGACTCCTGCCTGCATCTACTACTATTACTCCACACATCGACCGCTATCCATCATGCATCTAGTGTATTAAGTTCATGGAAAAATGGAGTAATGCAATAAGAACGATGACATGATGTAGACAATATCCGTTTATCTATATGGAAGTAGATATAGATCCCATCTTTTTATCCTTAGTAGCAACGGTACATACGTGTCGGTTCCTCTTCTGTCACTGGGATCGAGCACCGTAAGATCGAACCCACTACCTGGCACCTCTTCCCATTGCAAGACAAATAGATCAAGTTGGCCAAACAAAACCCAAATATCGGAGAAGAAATATGAGGCTATAAGAGATCATGCATATAAGAGATCAAAGAAACTCAAATAACTTTCATGGATATAAAAAGATATGACTGATCATAAACTCAAAGTTCATCAGATCCCAACAAACACACCGCAAAAGAGTTACGTCATATGGATCTCCAAGAGACCATTGTATTGAGAATTCAGCAAGAGAGAGAGAGAAAGCCATCTAGCTACTAACTACGGACCCGAAGGTCTACAAAGAACTACTCACGCATCATCGGAGAGGCACCAATGGAAGTGGTGAACCCCTCTGTGACGGTGTCTAGATTGGATCTGGTGGTTCTGGACTCTGCGGCGGCTGGATGAATATTTCGACGCTTGTTCTAGGGTTTCTGGAATATTGTGGTATTTATAGAGAAAAGAGGCGGTCCGGGGGGCACCCGAGGTGGGAACAACCCACCAGGGCGCGCCTAGGCCTCCTGGCATGCCCTGGTGGGTTGTGCCCCCCTCGGGGCACCCCCCAGGTGCAACCAGGGCCCATTGCCTTCCTTATGGCCCATAAAAAATCATCATGGAGTTTCGTGCCATTTGGACTCCGTTTGATATTGATTTCCTGCGATGTAAAAGACATGGAAAAATAGCAACTGGCACTTGGCACTATGTCAATAGGTTAGTACCAAAAAATGATATAAAATGACTATAAAATGATTGTAAAACATCCAAGATTGATAATAAAACAGCATGGAACAATCAAAAATTATAGATACGTTGGAGACGTATCAGCTATCTAACCCTTGTAGTACATGGATAAGCCCAACTCTATGAGATTGCAACTCACTCACATCTTGAGCAATCTATACATCACCAAGTCTCTACAATATGGTGGTTGAAGACAAGGAAGCATGAAACCCTTCAACATATCCTTTGACAATTTCTATATATCAAATTTCATTTGGTATCAAACTTCATGATTGTCATTTTGGATACACAAGTGCTCTTCCTTGCAAAACTAACCCATGTAGGTAGATGAACTCAAACTACAAGTGGTGCTCCCAACTCTTGATGAACTACATCAACCATGAGCATCCAACACAAGTTCAACTACATGATCAAGATCAACACCACCACCCAAGGTATGTTATTCCATCTTAGAGAAGCTTTAACCCCAAGTCATGGGTCAAAGCAGCTCGATAAGATGTGAATACATCAAAATGCTTAAACAGAAAATGGCAACCCCATTTTGATCTTAAACGATGAGTATGGCCTATGATCAAGTGCCTTCACTTGATTCCTAAGTCAATATACTCTAACATAGGTGACTTTGTCGCCGACCTATTCTAGATGAAGTCCTCTAGTGTTTCTTTGTGCTCTTGCATTTGTCTCATGCATGTTTGTTTCCCCTTTCAAAAAAAACTTCATCCAGATTTCTTTTCTTTTCTTTTATGTTCTGCATTCCCTGCATCCAATTCATTGCAAATTCTTTAGTTAATTCCCTACAAATCCTTGTGAGATCTTATTTTCCTAGTGAGGTGAGATGACAATTGTTTTCTCTTTGTGTTGAACTCGGACACACCAGTTTGTCTCTTTCGGTCCAACGGAATCACCTCGGGGCCACCGAAGAAAACAACTCAGTGTTACCGATTTCAATGCTAAGGACACACTTTGCTATTTGCATCCTGCATATTTGCTCCAGCTCCACTCGATGATTCTTATCCTCTACCAGCATCTTATATCACATGTTGCTTTGTACTGTGACTCAAGGACCAAACCTACTTGACTCATAATCCAAAAGAGCCCTTCCTGGAAATTGATGTCAAAGGGGGAGAGAGAGAGATCACATCAAAGCTTACTCACATCAAAGGGAGAGACCCTATGGGAAGCAAAGATTTCTTAATCTTCCCAGATGCTTGGTATTCAAAGAGGAGAGAAGTTACATGTCTTTAAGAGGGGAAAAGACATGTTAGTATATGTTATGATTGTTTTTCTCTGATTTTCTTTTCCCTACCTTCTCCCAGTATCCCATATTAGATTCAGGGGGAGAAAGGCATCTAAGGGAAGGAAATCTTTGAATTCATTGCATATCTTCATTCCTTGGGGACATCTTAATACCCAAATAGAGTACTAAGTACTCACTCTCTACATGTCACCCAATCTTGGTACTCTTGTGGTTTGCTGTTTGCTCTGCTTAGTAGATGTTTCTGTGTTATCTAACCTTGTTTACTCAGGTTCATCTCTTCCAAAGCCAGCTCAAGATCACAAGGTAAGTATATGCATCACACTCATGTGCATGATGATCTCTTGCTGATGTACATATTGTTTGCAAGAAGGACTCATGAACATGAAGGTACATTTCCTATATCCACACCATTTGCTCTGATGCATATAGCCAAGGTACATGTAAGTCATTGCTTGCTCTGTCATGCTTGTGCATTCACATGCTCTTATATTCCATGTTCACATGATTGCATACATGTAGGGGGAGCCTATGCATGTTACATGTCTTTCCAAAGCTTTACTTGTTATTCTTCATATCATTATCTAAAGCTTTGATGTATGTTGTCATCAATTACCAAAAAGGGGGATATTGAAAGCACAAGTGCTCCTTGGGTGATTTTGGTAATTAATGTCAACATATCTCTTGTTGGACTAATACTTTCATCTAGTATATTTCAGATAAGTTCCTAGAGTGGCATGGACAAGAGGATGTGGAACCCCCTCTAGATGCTAAGGACAGAAGATTGGCAAAAGCTCAAGACTATATTTTCATTCTAGTGGTCCAAGATCACATTGAGTCCATAAGAAAGCCAGTACTATTAAAAGGGGATGAGGTGTTGCTTAATGGATTGCTTGCTGAAAGTGCTTAGTGATATGCTCCAAAACCCTCAACCACTTTCTCATTTCCACATATGTCCTAAACCTAAAGTCAAACTCGGCCCCACCGATTTGATCTATCCGGCACCACCGAGTTCACTTGACATAGCCACTGCCAGAAACCCTAATCAGTTCAGTCTCACCGATGGGATCTCGGTCTCATCGAGATGGGCTTGCAAACTCTTTGTTGCCTGTTGCAATTATTTCGGTCCCACCGAGATATGCAATCGGTCCCACCGAGTTCTCTTGACCAACTCTCTGTTTTGCTTATTACCAAAATCGGTCCAACCGAGTTTGTGTAATCGGTCAAACTGAGTTGAGGTTTTACCCTGACCCTAGCACATCGGTCCCACCGAGTTGATCATGTCGGTCCCACCGAAAATCCTAACATTCACATTTTGAACTAAATCGGTCTGACCAAGTTTGAGTATTCGGTCCCACCGAGTTTGGTAAATTGTGTAACGGTAAGATTTTGTGTGGAGGCTATATACCCCTCCACCCACTCTTCATTCATGGAGAAAGCCATGAGAACATGCCTACACTTCCAGCATTCATTTTCTGAGAGAGAACCACCTACTCATGTGTTGAGACCAAGATATTCCAATCCAACCACAAGAATCTTGATCTCTAGCCTTCCCCAAGTTGCCTTCCACTCAAATCATCTTTCCACCAAATCCAAATCTGTGAGAGAGAGTTGAGTGTTGGGGAGACTATCATTTGAAGCACAAGAGCAAGGAGTTCATCATCAACACACCATCTATTACCTTTTGGGGAGTGGTGTCTCCTAGATTGGTTAGGTGCCACTTGGGAGCCTCCGTCAAGATTGTGGAGTTGAACCAAGGAGTTTGTACGGGCAAGGAGATCGCCTACTTCATGAAGATCTACCGTAGTGAGGCAAGTCCTTCGTGGGCGATGGCCATGGTGGGATAGACAAGGTTGCTTCTTCGTGGACCCTTCGTGGGTGGAGCCCTCCGTGGACTCGCGTAGCCGTTACCCTTCATGGGTTGAAGTCTCCACCAACGTGGATGTACGATAGCACCACCTATCGGAACTGCGCCAAAAATCTCCGTGTCTCCAATTGCGTTTGCACACTCCAATCCCATCCCTTTACTTTCTTGCAATTTGCATGCTTTACTTTCCGCTGCTCATATACTCTTGTCATGCTTGCTTGAAATGCATTGTGAATGTTTAAACTTGTTCTAAAACTCCACCTTAACTTGAAGAACTTAAAAACTGTTACTTTTCTTTGTTGAGGGTCTAATCACCCTCCTCTAGACACCTCTTCTCGATCCTTTCACTGGTATATAAGCCCATTTGGCCTAGAAAAAATAGAGAGAGGACTTTCGGGATGGAACGCCGCCATCTTGAGGCAGAACTTGGGAAGGAGCACTTTTGCTCTCTGGCTGAGCGATTTTGCCGGGGATACTTCCCTTAGGGAGGGGGGAATCGAAGCCATCGTCATCACCAACAACCCTCTCATCATGGAGGATCAATCTTCATCAACATCTTCACCAGCACCGTCTCATCTCAAACCCTAGTTCATCTCTTGTATTCAATCTTTGTATCCAAACCTCAAATTGGTACCTGTGGGTTGCTAGTAGTGTTGATTACATCTCGTAGTTGATGCTAGTCGGTTTATTTGGTGGAATATTATATGTTTATATCCATTATGCTATTCAATACTCCTCTATATTGGACATGAATATGATTTGTGAGTAGTTACTTTTGTTCTTGAGGACATGGGAGAAGTCTTGTCATAAGTAATCATGTGAATTTGGTATTCGTTCTATATTTTGATGGTATGTATGTTGTTGTTACCTTAGTGGTGTTACGTGAACGTGGACTACATGACATGAGTAGTAATTAGATGATGGATTGCTAGAGTGACAGAAGCTTAAACCCTAGTTTATGCACTATTCCGTAAGGGGCTGATTTGGATCCACATGTTTCATGCTATGCTCAGATTTATCTTAATTCTTTTTTTGTAGTTGCGGATGCTTGCGAGAAAGGGTAATCATAAGTGGGAGGCTTGTTCAGGTAAGAACATCACCCAAGCACCGGTCCACCCACATATCAAATTATCAAAGTAACAAACGTGAATCAAACAAACATGATGAAAGTGACTAGATGAAATTCCCTTGTGTCCTCAAGAACGCTTTACTTATTATAAGAGAATGTTCCGACCTGTCCTTTCCTACAAAAAGTATTGGGCTACCTTGCTGCACTTTTTTTACCATTACTATTATTTGCTCATTACAAATTATCTTGCTATCAAACTATCTGTTACCGACAATTTCAGTGCCTGCAGAAAATACCTTGCTGAAAGCCGCTTGTCATTTCCTTCTACGCCTAGTTGGGTTCGACACTCTTATTAAAAAGACTACGATTGATCCCCTATACTTGTGGGTCATCACTCGTTCAATATGAACCCTTTCTTGGTGAGCATCTGCATCAGTGGCTTGGTAATGACGCCATAGTGAGGCACAAATTTCCTGTAGTAGCCGGTGAGGCCGAGGAACCACCGCAGCTCCATCCTGTTCATCGGCGTAGGACACTGTGCCATGGCATGTGTTTTCTCCGTATCCTTGGCGACACTGTCCTTGGAGATCACGTGCCCGAGGTAGTTGATGTGGTCGCAAGCGAAGCTGGTGCTCTCGGAGCAGCTGGAATACGGGCCACACGTGTTCGATGTCCTCCTCCATGGTTTCATAGAAGATGTAGTGATCCGACCTCAGACGGTCAAATCTCTGTGTATAAGTGTCATCCCTGGATCGGTAATGCTGACACACACGGTGGAGAAGCTTATGGCATCTCCGAAGACTTTTGCTTCTGAGGACTCAACCAAATGATGATGAAGCTCTCCATGTTCGTTTTAATGCGCCTGCACTGTGCTTTTTTGCTCTTTTTCATTACTGTCCTTTATCGTCTGAACCTGAGTCTGTTATGTCTTGGTTGGCTGTGAACCTTGATCCTTTTGGGTGTCTGAACTGTTACGCAGTTTGGCATGTTTATCTTTTCCTATTGTTGCATCATGAATACATCTTATTATCGTAATTGGAAAGTGTTATGCTGGAATGTGAGAGGTCTTAACTCTGAGGCCAGACAATGTGATGTACGAGGCAAAATTGAAGAAAGTCAATGTTCTATCATCTATCTCCAGGAAACCAAATGCTCCGATTTTGACATCAGAGCCATCCGTAAATTCTGTCCATGCAGGTTTGAAAGTTTTGCTTTTGCACCATCGTCTGGCGCCTCGGGAGGAATTTTATGGTTTGGAATTCTTCCATCTTCAGTGGGCAGTTGATCCAAATTGAGAGTTTTGGCGTTGTTATATCTTTTACCTCTGTTCATAATGCAGAGAAGTGGATTTTGGGTTCAGTTTATGGGCCATGTGAAGGGGAACGCCGAGATGATTTTCTTCATTGGTTGTATCATCTTCAAATACCCATTGATGTGCATTGGCTTTTACTAGGTGATTTCAATTTTATTCGCTCTCTTGACAACAGGAACCTGCCTGGGGGGATGTCAATGACATCTTCCTGTTCAATGAGATCATTGGTCACCTAGGTCTTTTGGAGTTACCCTTGAAATGAAGGCGTTTCACTTGGTCTAATATGCAGGAAAATCCTTTGTTGGAACATTTGGTTGGTTTTTCACAACCTCGGACTGGATCTCATATTATCCAAATACAGTGGTACCCCCTTGCCAAAACATCTTCTGATCATGTGCCCTGTGTACTCAATTGACACCAATATACCAGCTACAAGAGTGTTTCATTTTGAAAAGTTTTGGGTGGACATGCCTGGCTTTTTTGAGTGTGTCACGCGGTCCTGGGGCGCGCCAGTTTTTGCTGACCTGACTGCCACTAGAGTCCTTTCGAAGAAATTCAAGCGTCTGCGGCAGGACCTCAAATGATGGAGCAAAAATCTATCTTATATCAAATGGTTAACTTTGGAATGTAGCAAGGTTATTTTGTTCTTCCATCACCTTGAGGAAAGGAGGCCTCTCACCACACCTGAGTTTAATTTCAGGAGGATTGTTAAGTTGCATCATGAGGAGCTCTTGAGGATTCATTACATCTATTGGAAGCAGCGTTGCACAATCCGTTATATCAAGGTGGGGGAGGAGAACTCAAAGTTCTTTCATGCGATGGCTACTGAACGGATGAGGAAGAATTCTATTGTCAGCCTCACGGTTGATGGAAGTGCTCCAGTGTCCGATCATCAGCAAATGGCGGGAATTCTGTGGACCTCTTTCAAAAGTAGAATGGGCCAGGCCCAGGGCATTTCCATGGGCTTTGATCTGCCTCGCTTAATCCAGCCCATTCCGGATTTGAATGAGATCTCCCGCCCCTTTTTGGATGATAAAATAGCCAAGGTTCTAAAGGAGCTGCCAGTGGACAGGGCACCCTGGCCCGATGGTTTCAATGGTCTCTTCGTCAAGCAGTGTTGGTTTATCATTGAGCCTAATTTTTTGCGACTGATCAAAGACTTCCATGATGGAAAACTATCCTTGGAAAGCATAAATGGCTCCCTGATAACTCTCATACCCAAAATGCTGTCCCCTGAGAGCCCTAATGATTTTAGGCCCATTTCTCTCACCAACACCTGCCTCAAATTTTGACAAAGCTTCTGGCCAATCATTTGCAAAGTGTAATCCTCAAATGTATACACAAAAACCAATATGGATTTCTTAAGAGCCGATCAATCCAAGATTGTTTGGCATGGACTTTTGAGTACATACACCAGTGCAAGCAATCCAAAAGGCCAATTGTTATTCTCAAGCTGGACTTTGCTAAAGCTTTTGATACGATCGAGCACGAGGTTATCTTGCAGATGCTAAGATTCAAAGGATTTGATAACAAGTGGATCTCCTGGATAAAGGAAATTTTATCATCTAGCATTCTTCTATTATGTTAAATGGTGTCCCAGTCAAACAATTCAAATGTAAGTGTGGCGTCAGACAAGGTGACCCTCTCTCACCTCAGCTTTTTCTTCTCGTTGTGGATCTGCTACAGACAATGGTAAATGATATGCTTGCCCGTGGCATCCTCACTCTGCCAATTCCATCTCATGATCTTGATTTTCCAATTATTCAGTATGCCGATGACATAATTGTCATTCTGCCTGCTATTGAGGAACAATTGGTGGCAATGAAGAACATGCTCCTCATCTTCCAGGAGTCCACTAGTTTGAAGGTGAACTTTAGCAAGTCCTCTCTGATCCCTTTGAATATGGATAATGCTTTGGCTACAAGATTGGCTGCAGTTCTAGGTTGCAAGATTGGCTCTACTCCATTTACTTATCTGGGCCTACCAATGGGCACCACAAGGCCTAGGATTATTGACTTTATGCCCATGGTCGACAGAGTAGAGAGAAGACTATCTTGCAGTTCCTCAATGCTCAATCAAGGCTCCAGACTTCAACTCCTTGTTTCAATCTTGACCTCTATGCCAATTTATTTTCTATGCTCCTTGAATATCCCCCCTGGGATTATTAAACAGCTGGACAGGATCTTCAGGCAGTGTCTTTGGAGAGGCAACAGTGACACCCCAAAACAGTCCCTTGCTGCATGGAATTTGGTCTGTAGGCCCAAAGACAAAGGTGGTCTTGGAATAATCAATCTTAACATTCAAAACCAGGGGCTTCTTATTAAACACTTGCACAACTTTTATAATAAGGTGGATATTCCTTGGGTCTCCTTGATTTGGAACTCATATTATGATGGTGTGGTACCCCAAGCTACTGTGATGACTGGATCTTTCTGGTGGAGAGACATTTTCAAACTTTCTGACACCTACAGAGCCGTTGCCTCAGCCAAGGTTAACATGGGAGACTCTGTCATGTTTTGGTTAGATGCTTGGCTAGTGGGGGGCTCCACTATGCCTCTGTTCAGAAGGCTCCCAAGGCTGTTCTCTTTTGTCAAGGATGATAAAGCTTCTGCGACTGATATTCTTAACTCCTCGGATATCTTCTCTTTGTTCTACCTGCCAATATCTCAAGAAGTTGCCGAGGAACTTGGAATTCTTCAAGACTGGATATTGCATCTTGAAAGAGACCCATTAATTGCTGATGTCTGGACTTGGGTTGGGAAATCTGGTGCTTACTCTGCCAAAAGCTTCTACACCATCATGCATTCTCACAT
Source organism: Triticum aestivum (assembly GCF_018294505.1). Classification (NCBI taxonomy): domain Eukaryota; kingdom Viridiplantae; phylum Streptophyta; class Magnoliopsida; order Poales; family Poaceae; genus Triticum; species Triticum aestivum. The sequence continues at coordinate 429,499,594 of NC_057814.1, read as the reverse complement.
GCCTAGAATTCAGATGTGCAAATGTCTTTGGAGGAGCAAGTGTACCATGAAAATCAAAGTTTTTGGATGGTTGTTATTCTTTGATCGACTGAACACCAAAGATATGCTTGTCAGAAGACACTGGAGGTTGCCTGATGATGATAACCAATGTGTAACTTGTGCTGCTCAGTCGTATGAAGACAGGCTGCATCTATTTCTGAATTGCACCTTCAGCAATAGAATTTGGAACTATCTGGGTTTGGACTGGTGTGGTGGGGATGATCTGCAGGCATGCATCTCTCATGCAAGGAGCTCCTTCAGACACACCTTCTTCTTTGAAGTTATGCTATCTGCTGCTTGGAACATTTGGATTTTGCGCAATGGCAGAACCTTTAGAGGAGAGAATGCCACCTTTGCTAGGTGGAAATGTAATTTTGTACATGATGTAACCTTATTATCTCATAGGTTAGCTAGCACCACCAGGGCTTCCCTCCTGGCCTGGGTTAATTCCCTCCCTTAGTCTTTAGGTAAGTTTGGGGTAGGTGTTCTTTTCTTTCCTTTTGTACATATGATTAACTGTATCTGTACTCCTTCTTTGAGATTGGAATAAAAGACTGTGGGGCTTTGCTCCACAATAGGTAGTTTCAAAAAAATATGGCTGAAGGCCATCTAATTAAGATAACAGCGGAAGCTTCGAAGGTAAATGAGTCCATCAACTCCAATGGCATAGCTGAGTGCATGACAACGACCTAGCATACCTTACTCTTCGTCTGAAAAGTCTGCAACATGATACGTTGCAGCCCGAAATGGGTCAGCACATGGAATATGCTGGCAGAATAACACTATAGAGCAATGAACAAGAACAACCATATCTATATGCATATAAGGCCGGTGGAGGATCTATGGTTATCATTTGCATAAAGCTAGTTTTTTCCTACAACGAAGGAATATATTTTATTTAACGACAAAGTTGGTTGATAAATATTGAGAAGGTTCCTCCAACTCAATCCCAATTAAACAATAGTAACAACCCAACAAATTTATTAAGTAAGAGTGATGAGATCAAATCAATAATTCAAGTACCAGATACTCAGGATGTCCATAACCGGGGACACGGCTAACCATAATTAGTTTATACACTCTGCAGAGGTTTGCGCACTTTTCCCCACAAGACTCGATCTCCTCCGTTGAATTTCTCGCACTACATGGTGTTTGAGAAACGGATGACCGAGACAGAGTCTTTCAGAAGCATTAACTCTTTACTCTAGGTAGACAGTACCACCTACATCCCCTACATCTGCTAGCCTACCACTGAAAGAGGTCACAACATACTCAACTATGCCAGAGCCCATAATGGCTTGTGGTTGTTGTTGTTATTGCCTTGGTTCTGAACTAGCAACTGCATCAAGGCATTCTTCTGTTGGATCAACTGAGTGAGCTCCGGTGGGAAGATAAATCCGGGGTCACGTCTCGGAGGCATCTAATGGGTTTAGAGGGGAGAGAATTAGAATAGAGTGAGGTCTAGAGAGAAAATCACTACCCATATGCACATGCGACAAACACATTCATATCACACCAATCAATTCAAACAAGGGCATACAATTGATCTAGCTACCGTTACAAAATACTCGGACTATTACTATATACATGGGGAAATATTACTGATAATTTGGTGGTCGACTAGAAATTTTGATCGGTGGAAGACTCCATAATATCCGCTCCAGCTTCGTCTTCATAATCATCAACACTGTCGGGGTCGGAGTCACTGTCGTCAATGATGATGTTGTCCTCAGAACGGATCTCCTCCTCAGGTGCGGGATCTCCCATGAAGACTCCTAGCTTCTTCTTCAGGTCTTCATTCTTCTCCAGCAGTACCGCTTCATATCCATCGCGTGTAGACTTGAGTTCCTCTTCTAGCTCCATGTTCCTGGTCATCACCTTCTTCATGTCTATCATGATGGCGCACATCTGGTTCTCCTGACGATGGATGTGCAGGTCCAACTCCTGGATGTAGGCTGCAATGGACTTGTCCCTCCTGGTGCTAATCATCTCCCATTGCTCATCTCGGCGCCCACATATCTGGTAGATGGTGTCCTTAAGATCCTTGTGGTAAACTTCGCCAATGCATCCCATGGCGATGTGAGCTGCCATGCTCTTTCCTAGACTCCAGGTTGGTGCATCAAAGGAAAACTCTATGGGCTCAGTAACTGGCGCAAATGTCCTTCCTGGAACATGAACTCGAATCACCCAACGCTCCTCTTGTGGTAAAGTGGCGGTGTAGGTCCCAGTGAAGCTTGGCATTCCGATGTTCAGGTACCTAGTGGCTTCCTTCAAGTGTCGTCCAAAAGGGGTGTCTTCATCCGGTTGAGCAAACTTGTTCCTTGGGTCCGCCATCTATAGAGTAGAAAATGAAGAAGAGTCAGAAATGAGTAGAGAATAGGTTCCTATGGCTTATCTTAGTGGTCGCGTCCTACAGTCAGCATGTGCTCTGATACCATCTTGTAGCGATCCGACCTGTGTATAAGTGTCATCCCTGGATCGGTAATGCTGACACACACGATACTTGAAGGATTTATAACAGAGTTCAATCACACACTTATTACATCGAATATCTCAAAAGAGAACTTATTACAATAATATGGCTGAAGGCCATCTAATTAAGATAACAGCGGAAGCTTCGAAGGTAAATGAGTCCATCAACTCCAACGGCATAGCTGAGTGCACGACAATGACCTAGCATACCTTACTCTTCGCAAGCCTGCAACATGATACATTGCAGCCCGCAACGGGTCAGCACATGGAATATGTTGGCAGAATAACACTATAGAACAATGAACAAGAACAACTATATCTGTATGCATATATGGCTAGTGGAGGCTCTATGGTTATCATTTGCATAAAGCTAGTTTTTCCCTACAACAAAGGAATATATATTATTTAACTACAAAGTTGGTTGATAAATATTGAGAAGGTTCCTCCAACTCAATCCCAATTAAACAATAGTAACAACCCAACAAATTTATTAAGTAAGAGTGATGAGATCAAATCAATAATTCAAGTACCAGATACTCAGGATGTCCGTAACCGGGGACACGGCTAACCATGATTAGTTTATACACTCTGCAGAGGTTTGCACACTTTTCCCCACAAGACTCGATGTCCTCCATTGAATTTCTCGCACTACATGGTGTTTGAGAAACGGATGACCGAGACAGAGTCTTTCAGAAGCATTAACTCTTTACTCTAGGTAGACAGTACCACCTACATCCCCTACATCTGCTAGCCTACCACTGAAAGAGGTCACACAACATACTCAACTATGCCAGAGCCCATAATGGCCTGTAGCATCCCAAATTTTCAATTTGGAATGTTATAAATAGGTCATTCATGCATATCATATTTTATTTCATTTTGTTTTGCGATCCTAGAAAATCCTAAGCAACTCAAGGACCCACGAAGAGAGTTGGGGATTTCACGATTTTCATAGTTGAATTTTGTCAAATAACGAAACTAGGATCATTCTGGTTTTAATTATTTTTCTCTTCGAAAATATTTCATATTAAAATATATGAGAGGAGATAATATGACTTCTCCAAAATAAAAGAAACATTGGTGGAAAATGTTAAAATAAAATAAATAATTTTATTTGGATTTTATTGCTATTTTATTTTGAATTAGGAAAAATATGCATTTTTCAAAATTGCTTTAGAGGCCCAAATAAATGTTCACTTTCTCCACAATATTATTAGAGGACCGCGGATATTTATTTCCGGATTTTTGGACTCCGTTTAGTTTTCCTTTTATTATTATTTTCGCGGTAGTATTTTTTTTAAGAAAAAAAATCAACCGACCTAAACGGGCCGTGACCGACCCGGACTTCTGCCGGGTAGGCTTTATAAGCCACCGCCCGAGGCCGCCCCAGCCCACCAAGCCACCCGCGCCCCACCCGAAACCCTGAGCCGCCGCCGCCGCCCCACGTCGCCGCTGCCCGCTTCCACTGCCGCCGCCGAGCCGCCACCCCGCCGCATCGCCCACCGCCGCCGCGCCAGATCTCGCCGAGCCGCCGCCGTTGACCGTTTGACCGGTCGTCTTTTTTCTAGAAAACCCTAGATCGGTTTTTTTATTTAGATCAGTTTTTGTTCGGTTTTCTTCGGTTTAGTTAAATAGCAGAAGTTCGTCCGTACGTTCGTTTTAATGAACGTTGTTCGTCAGTTAGCCACAGACAGCGAACGCTCGTTCATTAGCCTGTTCGTCTCATTTTTTTCCAGGGTTTTTCCGCGATTATTTTTTATCGCGATTTCTGCCCTAATCTTCGTTTTAGTTTATCTTTTTGCTCGTTTATCCAAATCAGGTGAAACAAGCGCCTAGATCTTCATCTCGAAGCCCTCTTTCTGTTTAACCACTTGAACAAGATTTTGGTACTGTAAAATTTGACTTTAGTCCAGATTAGTAAACGGATCTTGTTTCTTTCATAGTTTGACTTTTGTTGCTCCGTTTGGTTTGATTCTTTTTGCAAATCGAATATCTTCAGTTGAGTTTTCAGATTCGATCTTCTTATTTGAGATTTACACGTGCTTCTTTGCTTGAGTGCTTATGTATGCTATTGTTTGTTTGCGATAGAATTCCTGGAGTGGGAAGCGTGCTACTACAAGTCTTTAGGTTTTGCGGATCGTAAGCAAGGCAAGTAACACATTGATCATACCCCTTTATTACCCAGTTTTTATGCATTAGTTTCAACCCTCACACATTGCATGAGTAGGATCTTTTAACATGGGGGTCTGGGAAGTAGATGACGAGGTAGAACCTATTACCTGTTTTATTATAAAACCCTTGGGAGTTACTTCTACGTTACGCTTATATCGCCATGTTATGCTCGTAGACGTGGATTGGGTTGAGAGTATCCATGACAAATGTGAGTTTTTTAATTAATGGTTCAACTTAAGGCGGCAACTTTAATACACATCTGGGTGGATTGATTGTGGGCACCTGGAGAATCCAGTGTTGTCCTAGGATATGCCGGAGTACCCGTGTGATCATCCTACGGTCCGCCACCCAGGCTCAAAGGGATCATAAGACTAATCATGCTAGAAACTTCCGTGTGCAGCCACAAGCTATTATGGGCTCTAGCATAGTTGAGAAGGTTGCATGACCTCTTTAAGTGGTAGGCTAGCAGATGTAGAGGGAAAGTAGGTGTAACTGTCTACCCAGAGTAAAGAGTTAATGTTTCTGAAAGACTGTGTCTCGGTCATCCGTTTCTCAAACCCCATGTAGTGCGAGAAATCCAACGGAGGAGATCGGGTCTTGTGGGGAAAAGTGCGCAAACCTCTGCAGAGTGTATAAACTAATCATGGTTAGCCGTGTCCCCGGTTATGGACATCTTGAGTATATGGTACTTGAATTATTGATTTGATCTCATCACTCTAAACTAATTTGATGGGTTGTAAATGATCACTTTAATTGGGATTGAGTTGGAGGAACCTTCTCAATGATGTTTCAACCACCATGATAGTTAAATAAAATCTATTCCTTTGTTGTACGGAAAAATTGGCTTTTTGCAAAACATTATAACCATAGACACTACTAGGGAAAAGGCTAGCAGCAGCACGGGTTCTAGGTATATCAGTAGCACAGGGACCGGCGCTACTAATAAGGCGCTACAGCTAACCCGTAGCAGTATCGCGTGCACACCCGCGCTACTGCTATACAAGTGTAGCAGCAGTGCGCTTCATGGAAGCTTGCTACTGCTAATAGCTCTTGTGCGCTTTGCCTGGACGCGCTACTGCTACTGTGGCACTACTGCTAACTTTTCTCCACTCACTACTGCTAATTTTAGTAGTTTTTGTTTTTTTTTCTGCATATTTGTTTTGTATTGAACAGGCTTTATACAAGTATCTTTAGCAGATACAAATGTCATCATGATACACATACAAATGGCTGCGAGACCACAAATGTAATCATAGCATATACATACAAATAGTCTCATCATAATCATCATCCAACACAAAGTGGTATCTCGTCATCATCTTGAAAATAGCGATACATGCAAGTCTCGAATACTTGCAACTACAACGTCATCCATCTAAACAATGGTATACACGAGAAGAGCTATCACTATGAGTGAGAGCGGAACTATGCAGTACATGAGGTGGCGGTTACGAGTCCTCTCTCGCGCTAGCGTGAACCTCAAGTAACTAGCTTCTCCTTCTTGTGTTCTTTTAAAGCCTTTATGGCTGGCGCCCGAGACCCCATTCACTTGCGCCTGACACTCAGGCCACTCGTTGTACACCCCCGGAACCTTCCCTTTGTACACGACATAGCACCGCCATCTCGCCATCAAGAAACTAGGTACCTGTTAGAGATGCATCTTCATCAAGAAGATGTACAATCATATGCAACAAAATATATTAGAGCAACAAGCAAAAGAAAGGGTTAATTAGCAACTAGATGCAACATACAGTACGCAAACTAATTAACTAGAGGTACACTCGATATGCCTACTATCTAGCACAAATCATGCCAAAATTCATGAAAAATTTCGGCATGACCTTTGCTAAAAAAATGGACATATCGAGCGCCTAAAATTCACTAGAATGGAAATGAATCAACATTCCGGCGTAACATAGGCCACTCGAATCATTTACCCTACACATAATCATCATGTCCAAATGACATGTCCAAATTTCCAAATATGACATGTCCAAAACATCACATGTCCACATATCACATGTCCACTTCAAATTTGCATATAAAAGGAAGAAAAATATAGAATTTGAAGAAAAAACCTAGCGAAATTCATAACTAAATATATAACCTAATTAACCATCTGCCCTAACTAAAACCTAACTAAATTAACCAAAAAACCTAGCTACCAGAGGGAGGAGGAGAGTGGGGGGCTTACAAAGGGTGCAGGCCCGACGACGACCGAGGTTGGGAGGGGTCGGGGTCGGGGTCGAGCGCCGGGGCTGGAGCCGGGGTCGGGGTCGGGGCCGGGGCCGTGGGCGAGCGCCGGAGCCGGGGCCAGAGCCGGGGTCGGGGTCGGGGGCGAGTGCAGAGGCGCGACGAGGTCTCTGGCGGCGCAACGGGGGAAGAGAGAGTGTGGGGATTTGGGGGAAAAGAGGCGGGATGAAGAGAGGAGTGGGGATTTTCGGGGTTAAGTGGGCATAGTAGTAGCGCGTTTAGGCAAAACGCGCTATAGCTACTCCAGGTAGGTATAGCAGTTTCGTGTAGAAACCCCTACTGCTAGCTTGACTAGCTGTAGCTCTTCTCTCAAAAAGCGCTGCTGCTATAACCAGTACCTATATAACAGTTTTCCTGTTTGTTTCCTTCTATTTTATTTTCCTTTATTTTCTCTCACTTTCTTTCCGAGAGCAGTTAACGAAGGGAATTGAAGGCGATATATATTGCATCATTTGACGGTTAAATATGTATAAAAATAGGAACATATATATTACATCATTGGACACATGCATAATAATGGCTAAGTGTGTATACAAAATAGGAACATATATATTACATCATTTGACCGATAACATATGGTTCCTCAGCGTTGATGTTTTCGTTTTTGAGTCAGGTTCTTTCCCTTCTTGTTCGTTGAAGAATAATTGAGCCCCTCATTGTGACTTTGCCTTTTCCATGGAGTATGATTTTTCTTAGGTAATGTAGTATTGATTCTTCTTTTGACGTATACTTCTTCATCATCATCTTCCCTCATTGGGTTGCCGTACTGATCGTAGTCTTCCTCGTTGGCGACTCCATCCATTCCAATGATGTTCCTTTTGCCTCTCCTCATGACAGCACGGCTGGGATTGCGCGGGTCGGTTATGAAGAAGCATTGTGTCACGTGCTTAGCGTGTACCCATGGCTCATTTTTTGCGATAGCGTTCACGGTAGCGCTCTTGGCGTCGGGTATAGTCATGGTAGTGAAATTCCGTTTTTCTCTTTCGACATTCTTAGCCCATCTGACACGGAACATCGTCATGTTGTGTAGTCCAGGGTAGTCAAGCTCCCAGATCTCCTCGACCCTTCCGTAAAATCTTTCAGTTGCGCCGTTGTCGCTGCCGGTCATGCATTACATCGTCCATATCTTTGGCCTCCGTGTAGAACGTGTATCCGTTGATATCGTATGCCTGATAGGTTAGGAGGTTGGGCAAGGGGCCATGTGCTAAGGCGTATATGAGCAATCCGTCCTTAGAGCCCTCCTCCGGGGGATTAGCAATAATATGCTCTTTGAACCAATGTAGGAAAGTGGAGTTGTGCTCTCTAGTAACTTCGGCGTCCGTCCTGCATACCCTCCGATCACGATACTTCTTTGCGATAATTTCTTTGTGCAGTGCCACGAAACGATCTACCTCGTCTAGGCGTTGTAGCACTACCAAGTTTGCTCTATCAAAGTCCCTGCGTTGATCTGAGTATGCCACGTGCAGTTCCCTGCGACCGTTGGAGTGACCTCCTTCGAGCCTCCCATCGTGCTTGTTAACGGGCAAACCAACACTAACACCAGGCGGCTGGTCTGCGCCATATAGACAATTCTCGCAGAAAGAGATGCACTCTTGTGTCAGATAGCCCTGGACGATGCTTCCATCCAGACGGGACATGTTTTGAACGAATCCTTTGATGATCCCATTCATCCTCTCAAACAGCATCATGTTGTGCAGAAATGACGGCCCCAAGTCTATTATGTCGTCCACAATATGGACACACAGATGCACCATCACATCAAAGAACACGGGCGGGAAGTACATCTCAAGCTCATTCAGTATCGCAACGATCTCTTCCTGTAGCCTTCGAAGCTGCTTCAGACTGATCGACTTTCGAGAGATGACGTCAAAAAAGTTGCAGAGACCAATAAGCGTGTCACGTACGTGCTTGTCCATTATCCCTCTAAGGGCAACAGGTAGTATCTGCGTCATCATCACATGACAGTCATGGGACTTCATCCCGCTGAACCTTTTCTTGTCTGTGTCTAGATATCTGCTTATCTTGCCACAGTAACCAGAACTAACTTTGACTCTGGTAAGGCACTTAAAGAAATGATCGATCTCAGCTTCACTTAAGGTGAAGCAAGAAGGGGGGCAATAATCCTCTTTCTTTATTTTCTTGCCCTTCTTCTCCCGCGCCTCTGTCTCCATCTCTGTCTTGTCTGACTGTTTACGGGGCGGCATGTGCAGATCTTCCCTGATATTCAAATCTTGCAAGTATTTTCTTGCCTTCTGCCCATCCTTGGTCTTATCCAGCATATTCATCAGTGTCGTGAGCAAGCTCTCAAGGACATTCTTACAGATGTGCATTTGATCAAGGCAATGTGGTGTATCGAGTTTGTGCCAGTACTCCAAGTCCCATAACACAGACCTCGTCTTCTATACCTTCAGCAGCGGCTCCGGCGCCTTTTTTATCGTCTTTCCCGGCGCGGGGCACTCCTTCCAGTTTTTCAATAGCTCATCGATTTCGGCACCGCTCCGCTTACGTGGAGGTCCTCGATGCTCAGCGTGACCATTGAATAGATCTCCATGGTTTCTCCACGGGTCGTCCTGTTTGAGCCATCTTCGATGCCCCATGTGCATGATTTTCCCAAACCCGCCATCTTTCCTTGACGTTAGCTACTGAGACGTCGTATCATCCATGTACCGCGTGCATCCGCAATATCCACGGCACACCTGGCCAGCGACATATCCGTAACCGAGATAGTCGTGCACCGTCGTGATCAGCGCGGCTCTCATGTAGAAATACTCCCTTTGCTGGCATCCCATGTCTTGGCCGGTGTTTTCCATAAAGTGTCTAACTCCACTTGAAGTAGCCCCAGATACAAATTAGTATTATTTCCTGGTTGTTTCGGCCCTTGAATAAGCATGCTCATGTGAATGTACTTCGACTTCATGCACAACCAGGGGGGATGTTGTACATCCATACAAACACGGGCCATGTGCTATGGTTGGTGTTCTGGTTGCCAAACGGATTCATGCCATCGGTACACGCGCCAAGCATGATGTTCCTTGCATCACATTCGAAATACTGATAGAAGCTGTTCAACACTTTCCACTGGCTTCCATCCTTGACGTGTCTCAGCTTCGTATCATCTCCATCGTCGGGCTTCTTCCTCTCCGTGTGCCAGCACATTAGCTTTGCTTCCTTGGGATCTACGAAATACCGCTGGAGACGGGGAGTGATCGGCAAGTACCATACAACTTTCTGGGGACATTTCTTCCCGGCCTTCTTGTATCGAGAAGCATTGCACACCGGACAGCTTGTTTTTTCCGTGTGCTCCTTCTGATATATTATGCAATCGTTAATGCATGCATGGTATCTAACATGCGGCAGATCAAGAGGGCAGACGATCTTCTTGGCCTCATCAACACTAGTAGGACATAGATTCCCCGTGGGAAGAACATCCTTTAGGTACTTGAGATGCTCATCGAGGCTAGTGTCGGTCCATTTGTTTTTAGCCTTCGTCTTCAGGAGTTGGAGCGTGAAACTCAAGCGGGTCACCTCAGGATTGCAACCATCATACAATGGAGTGTTCGAGTCTACCACCAGTTGCTCCAGCTTAGCCTCCTCTCTAGAAGTAGCTCTGTCAGTACTCGTCTCCTTGCGAAGCAGTGCTAGAACATGAGGATCCCGCACGATTGAACTTAGTACCGACGAACTCTGCTGCGTGGAGTCCACGTTCTCTCCGCCGCCATGTCCGACCCCTTCTACTCCGCCATGTCCGGCCCCTTCTCCGCCGCCATGTCCGGCCTCTTCCCCGCCGCCATTATCGACCATCTCTTCGTCTTGCCCCATGTCGTCATTGCCTGCCCCGTCGGCGTCCTCAACATCGTCATCCTCCTCATCTTCAATTATCCACCGAGTATAGGCATCCATGAAACCAGTCATGAGCAGGTGCGCTTCGACACGACCGTCGTCATAGGGGTCGAGCCAAACTATTACTTTGCATTTTCGACACGGACATAAAACCTCTGTCCGGTTATTTTCTTTCATGTCCTGCATCGCCGACCGCAACCAGCTATCCACCATCGTTCCACTGACCATCATGAACGTCTGCACGGTAATAATAAACAAATTGATTATACAAATGCGTGCATGCATCAAAGTCATACAAAAATTCGGCATGACCTTCCCTAAAAACAGGACATATATAGATCTAGAGTTTGCCCGGAATTCGCCGAAACGGAAATAAATCGACATTTCGGCAAAACATAGGCAACTCAAAAGCACAATCTGGCGTCAACACATGCCACACACACAATTTCCATCATATTGCCCAGTTATCATATCACACACACATACACATCTTTCCATTTTGCAAAAGCATGAAATTTTAATCACCTCTTCCTCGATATCGAGCACACGATGGAGATGATGATGTAGGGAGATCGAACATGCACAAAGTTCTTCTTGACAAAGACAGATCTAGTTAGGGGGCAAATATAGGTCACTTGACTAAATGCTACATCTACCTAGCTAGCTAATTTGGGAGGAGACAACTTCAACTAGTGGAGGGGGAAGGAAAAAGAGAAAGGAGATGCATTAATGGAGGTGGTGTTAGCTAGGAGTAATGAAGAGAGAGAAAGGTAGGTAGAAGAGGGAGAGTAATGGGGGGAGAAGTATTGAGGAATGTCGGTGTCAAAACCGGCGGATCTCCGGTAGGGGGTCCCGAACTGTGCGTCTAGGATCGATGGTAACAGGAGACGGGGGACACAATGTTTACCCAGGTTCGGGCCCTCTCTATGGAGGTGATACCCTACTTCCTGCTTGATTGATCTTGATGAATATGAGTGTTACAAGAGTTGATCTACAATGAGATCGTAATGGCTAAACCCTAGAAGTCTAGCCTATGAGTATATGGTAATGAATTTGTCCTATCCGGACTATGCCCTCCGGTTTTGTCGGCGTTCTGGGAACGGGGGTCCCCAGACTTGCCTGCCTGCGGCCCGCGGCGTGGCTAAGTCGGCAGGCCCGTATGGCCCATCTTCATTAGCAAAGCATCCAAGGCTCTCGCGAGGGGCCAAGCCTCGCGAGGCGGACGACGCAAGACCTCCTCAGGAGTGGCCTAGCCGGGCGGGCTCACAAGGAGCGGAGATATCAAGGCGGGGCAAACCTCACGAGGCTCTCGTGATGTGAGCCATGACGATCGACACCAAGCGGGCGCCAGCGCGCGCAGCGTGCTTGTTTCCTCTTTGGTGCTAAGGAGGTAAGCGCAGGCGAGGAGTACCAAGGCATCAGACAAAGGTTGCCATATCGGTGCAACGAGACCAAGACCAGTGGGACGGCAAGGTGGAGGTCATCGTGGAGCCCAAGATGGCGTCACCACCAGAGCCTTTCACAGGCGAAGACCACTTTTGTCAGGATAGCTTGTACTAGCTGTACCCCCTTCAAATTTGCCCGCCGTTGTTGGCTCCCTTCCCGCTCGATATTCGGGAAGAGGACCAGGGCCTATATAAGTGGAACTAGCCACCACAGTAGGGGCATCTCAACTTGATCTGATCCGATCAAGAGCCTACCCTAGCACAAGAACACCTCAACCTCCGGAGGCTGTTCTTCCCCTTGTACTGTTCATCATCAGCCCAAGAGGCAATCCACCACCACACACACTGGAGTAGGGTATTACACCACAATGGTGGCCCGAACCAGTATAAATCTCGTGTCTCTCGGTGTTGTGAGTTCATTGAGTTCGTCTGTAAGATCTTAGAGAGCTAGGGCGTGGATCGGTAGGAGGGAAAGACTTCGCGCGCACCCCAGAGTTCGAACCTTAAGGGTTTGCCGGAACCCCACATCCGACATTTGGCGCGCCAGGTAGGGGTGCACTGTAACTTCCCTTCCGTCGGTTCGTCGCCCCATCACTCCGTCGTCTCCATGGCGGACGCTCGCCGTGCTCGAGCTGAGCGTCGGGCTGCCCTCACCGCCCGCGTTGCTCAGACGGCTCCCGTCGGTGGGCCACTTCGTCGTTCTTTGTCTCCCGCCGCCAACGCTGCCACCGGCCCGGCGGGGAACGAGAAGCAGGCGTCCTTGCTGCATCCATCGGTGCGGCAGGACGGCCGCACCGCCACTCCGTCGCTGACCCCGGCCGGTTCTTCGTCTCATGCTCGCCGCACTCCCATGGAGGCGTGGCGAACGAGCTTCTGCGCTACCGCCCGGTCGACGACCTCTACGAGGAGTGGCTCGACCGCGTCGCTGAGCTCGTCTGCGCCGCAGGGGGCTCCCCGGCGCCATCCCTCTCCCTGCCTCACCCTCCGCCAGCCACGGGCGACGAGGCTCATGGCGCGCCTCCACCACCTCTGCCCCAAGACGGTGCCTTGGCACCAAGGCGCGCGGCCCCACGACGCGACCCACCACGCCGGGCGCCCGCGCGCGAAGAGAGAAGTTGTCAAGAAATCCCTCGACCGCGAGAAGCTGCACCAGCGCTCCCCGCACCACCTCGTCAAGACCGCGCGCCGCCTGCGGTGGCGCCGCGCGGGCCTGATCAAGGCCAAGCTCCACCTCCGAGGCGGGCACCAGCAACCACGGCCGGCTGCCGCGCCTTCACCCCCAAGCTGCGTAGCGTTGCCTGGCCAGGCAAGTTCAAGCCGGATCTGCCTCCTCGCTACGACGGCACCGCCGACCCCGCGGAGTTCCTGGAGCTCTACAAGCTGAGCATCAAAGCAGCCAACGGCGACGAGAAAGTCATGGCGAAGTGGTTCCCCATGGCTCTCAATGATGGTGCCTGCTCCTGGCTCCTGAACCTGCAGCACGGCTCGATCTCCTCATGGGATGAGATGGGCGAGCGCTTCGTCGCCAACTTCCAAGGCACCCGCGACCGCCCACCGGCCGCGGGCGACCAGCGCCGCATCAAGCAACAGCCAGGGGAGACCCTCCAGAAGTACATCCAGCGCTTCAACAACACTCGTCTCAAGATCCCCAAGGTCACGGACGAGGCCATCATCTCCGTGTTCTAAGACGGCGTCCATGATGTCAAGATGAAGGAAGAGCTCGCTATCCACGAGGAGCTGTGCACATCTCAGGAGCTATTCAACCTGGCGACCAAGTGCGCGAGAGCTGAGGAGGGGCGCCTTTCCCTCCTCGAGCTGCCAGTTGTGGGAGTAGAGGAGAAGAAGGCCAAGGCCAAGGACGTGAAGCGCAAGGAAGCGGCAGTGCTAGCAGCGGAGCCCGACACCAAGCGGGGCAGAGATCAGCCCGAGTCATCTAAGAACAGCCGACCGTTCTGCGCCTTCCACAACCTGAACACCCACAACACCAGCGACTATCAAGAGCTCAGATCCATTCGCGAAGGACGCTTCGGTTGATGCCCCGAGCGTAGCGACCGGGGCTACGGCCACGGAGGAGGACGTGGAGGCGGATGCTGGGACGACCGTGGCCCGCGCTAGGAGTGGCGCGACAGGCCTCGTGAGGACCGCTGGCAGGACCATCCTCGCGAGGGCACCTGGAGGGACCAGCCACGTGAGGATCGCCCTCAGGGCAATGCCGGTCTTCCCCCGCTGCCACCACCACCAAAAAGGAACGACGATCACTATCAGGATGAGGGGGCTGGGGGCATCCAGGAGCAGCGTGAAATCGCCTGCATCTTGGGCGGCGCGCAGGCCCCAGCTTCTCAACGCATCTTCAAACAGTTTGCTCGTGAAGTGAACGCAGTCCTCCCCAAGCTCGAGGCCACGCGCCCGCTCAAATGGTCCCAGTGCGCCATCACCTTCCAATGCTGTGCTCTCCAGTCATCAGCAATGTCCAGGTCACCAAGACCCTCATCGACGGCAGCGCAGGACTCAACGTCCTATCCGTCGACACGTTCGACAACCTCCAAGTGCCATATGAGCAGCTTCAGCCTACCAAGCCTTTCTCAGGAGTGACCGATGGCTCCACCACACCGATTGGGCAGGTCCGCCTGCCTGTCACCTTCGGGGAGTGCAAGAACTACCGCACCGAGCTCATCGACTTTGATGTCGCGCACATCCGCCTACCGTACAACACCATCCTCGGGTATCCAGCCCTGGCCAAGTTCATGGCAGTCACCCATCACGGCTACAATGTCCTCAAGATGCCGGGAAGTGGCGGGATCATCACGGTCCCGTGTGAAGAAAGAGACGCGGTGTGCTCCCTCGAGCACACCTTCCAAGCTGCAGCAATCGGCGACCCTGACAGCAGAAGTGAGGGCCCTCCGGAGGCCATCCCCAAGAAGAAGCAGTTGCGTCGCGTCGGACCTCAGGAGGATGGCGTCGTAGCTGGAACCTCGTCAAGATCAGCGCCCGCGCTAGGGGCGGTCCCTCCGTTGCATAGGAAGGCGCGCCTAGTGCCCTCCTTGTGCAGGGCTCGGGGGCTCTCTTCTGGAGGGCCTCGAACCTTGCCAACCTCACGAGGGAGGCGCTTGGGCACCACTTGGAGGCGTGCTTCGCGGCACGTTTCCCTCAGGAGAACACAGGGCAAGGAGTGCCCGCCGCTCAAGAGTTCATTACCAAGACCACTCAGGAACTGCAAGACGCAAGAGCCATGCGCGGCGACAGCCGCTCATGAGGCGCAGCTCCTCATCCAGGCGAGGATGCTGGGCTGCGCGTCTGCATCGACGTCCCAGGGCTCAACAGGGCCGCTACTCAGGAGCGTTTCTGGCCTTCGCGCGTGGGCCGTTGTGAGGGACCGCCACATAGCTACGTTCGCATGCCTTTCGACTTGCCGAGCGTGGCGTCAGCCTATCAACGCATCATGCGGCGTGTCCTGGCGGCTCAGGAGGCCAGGTACCACGCCGTCCTGGGAGAGATGGAGACGGTCTTCAGGGAACCTCCCGAGCCACCAGAGCGTCCCGAGGCTCAGGGTCCCGGTGGCTCGTGAAGAGTCATTCCTTCGACGCACGCCTTCAGCTGCACCAACTCTTCTTCGTCTACAGAACCAGGTGACATTTTCCAAGCTCGTTTAGCTGGGAGCGCCCCTCGGGCTGCATTATTCCCAGGCCGCATGGGTCCGTCCCTGTGGCATGTATCCCTTTGCTTATGTCTTTAGTTTTCCTTGCTGGGGGCGCCCCTCGGGATGCATCATCCCCAAGCCGCTCGGGCCGGACCCAGTGGCATGTATCTTCCTGCATTTACCCAAGCTGATTTGCCTCCCATGCTTAACCTGCCTACGGTTATCGCCTGCTCGATTGTCGCCTCCCACGGGGCCTCCTCACATTGGCACGGCGCTGGTGCATGGGTCCTTCCCTGCCACGTCGACAAACCTGAGCGGTCGAGCTCTGGCTCGCGGCACGCCCCGCGCACGTCACCTCACCAGGCCCTCAGTGCCCTCGCCTCTTCACGGAACAACCAACGGCAGGTTGGTAGCTATAACGGCAAAACTGTATTTTTCCTTGTGATGACCTGCAGGAACTTCCCGAGGACAATAGCGGGCGGTACCACGGACTCTCTCCTCTAATACGCGATCCGCTTGCGCGTTAAAAGGGGGGCTCATGAGCATCGCGACTCAGGAGCTCTTACTGACTCTCCAGCCCTCACCCCCTGGCCTTGACCACGGCATCGTGACCTGGCATTCCAGTGGCGGCTGAGCTCGCTCGAGGGCCGGGACCTGAGGACGCAGAGGACGAAGGAGAGCGTTGGAAGAGGAAGGTCCCGTACGGGCCTGACCTGGCTACGCTGCGAATGGTTGCGCACAGGCCTGGCGCATCGCAAGGAATCGGCTCGGACTCGGCAAGATAAGTCCTGCTCTCGGATTGGCTAAGTGTTGGGGCCTGAGAGTCACCCTCGCCGCAGCCTCGTTGCGGCCACGTCAACTCCATTTCTTGCCTTACCATGGCCGCTTGAGCGCTAAAGGGGACCTCCTGAGCATCGCGCGTCAGGGGTTCTTACTGGACCTCGGGCTGCACACCTCCTGGCCTTGACCATGGCACTCGACCTAGTATACCAGCGACGGCTGTAGCCTGCCTGGGGACCGGGACCAGTCAACGTAGAGCAACAAGCTATCGCGAGGGAAGAAAGGGGAGACCGAGCCTCGATAGGACATGTGTTCGCTAATTTTTATAACAAGGAATATGAGCGCAAAAGACATTACAGACCCTTTACACGCCCCCACGGGGTACTTCATGGTTCTTTGCAGGGAACAAAACCTAGAGCTAAGAAAGATCCTATCTACACCCTCCCGTGACGGATGCCATCATCAACAGTGGGCCACGAGAGGCCAGCGCCAACCCTATCCAGATCAGCGGCGGCGACGGCCGGACGCCGCAGCTCTGCTCCCAGCACGGCAAGAGCTCGGGGGCACGTAGCTGTCGTCGCTTGTCTCCGGAGTCTTGTAGGGCTCAGGAGAGCTGCTGGACTCCCAAGGGTTGTTTCTGCTGGAGTGACCGCGAGCAGAGCGCGCGTCAGCCTGGCGCTCCTCTCCGGAGCAGCACTCCAGGCGGCGGCCCTCCTCATCAAAGACCTTGAAGAAGAGCGTGGAGGCGCCGTCGTACTCGAAGTGGATCGCGAGGGCACCCCTCGCGCGGCACACCCGCGCGACCTCGCCCCAGCCGCGGGTCATGAAGATCTTGCCGTTGGGGACTGCTTCGATCTCTGCCCCGGTCGCCGAAGCGTCGCAGTCGGCATGCTGCAACCAGAGCTCGAGAGGCCCCCTCGGCGGCATCACGTCGGAGAAGAACCGCGAGAAGTGGATCCAAGAGCTTGGAGGCATCGGCGCCCACAGTACAAGCTCACACGAGGAGTCCGCGGCATGGATTCCAGGGCGACAGCGCGAGTCGCCGTGGCGTGGCGACCGCTGGCACAGCGCGGGTGACGCCGCTTGTCGCTCCGTCCTCCTGAGCCCTCGGCTCGGGCGTACAAGGGT
The DNA here is from genome assembly GCF_018294505.1 of Triticum aestivum. Classification (NCBI taxonomy): domain Eukaryota; kingdom Viridiplantae; phylum Streptophyta; class Magnoliopsida; order Poales; family Poaceae; genus Triticum; species Triticum aestivum. The sequence goes on along the minus strand of NC_057814.1, from coordinate 429,481,828 downwards.
AGCGGATATCCTGGAGGAGGCCGCTCGCACTAAGGCCTCGTCACCACCTGCATCGCCGTTTCATCACGGCGGTGGACCGACCTCTTCTTCGGCGGGAGCGGCCCCGAATCATCGCTGGGTGCCTTTCCCTTCTCTTCAGCAGAGAACCTTCTGATAGGCGCCATTATTGTTAGAAGTGGAGCAAGGAGGAAGGAGCCAGCGAGCAAGGAAGAGATGGGCGACGGGGGCTCCGCCCCCTTCCCATTTATAGCGGAAGAAGGCCAACCGGCGCCTCCCACGATCGCAGGTAATGATGGTTTTCCTTGCATGTCGCAGGGACTTGTCAAGTCTTGCAGTTGCCGAGGCAGCGTGGGGAAGCGGAGACGCCCACGTCCAATCAACCGCTGCGCGTCAACCGAGGCCGCAGGCTTTTGGGGCCCGCGGTGCTCCGAACTTGACCCTTGGCCTTGCCGCAAAGCTAAGCCCGAGCGCACCTTGGGCCCGGGGGCTACTGTCGGCGTTCTAGGAATGGGGGTCCCCAGACTTGCCTGCCTGCGGCCCGCGGCGTGGCTAAGTTGGCGGGCCCGTATGACCGATCTTCATCAGCAAACAATCCAAGGCCCTCGCGAGGGGCCAAGCCTCGCGAGGCGGACGACGCAAGACCTCCTCAGGAGTGGCCTAGTCGGGCGGGCTCACGAGGATTGGAGATATCAAGGCAGGGCAAACCTCACGAGGCTCTCGTGACGTGAGCCATGACGATCGACACCAGGCACCAGCGCGCGCAGCGTCCTTGTTTACTCTTTGGTGCTAAGGAGGCAAGCGCAGGCGAGGAGTACCGAGGCATCAGGCAAAGGTTGCCATATCGGTGCAACGAGACCAAGACCAGCGGGACGGCAAGGTGGAGGTCATCGTGGAGCCCAAGAGGGCATCACCACCAGAGCCTTTCGCAGGCGAAGACCACTTTTGTCAGGATAGCTTGTACTAGCTGCCCCCCTTCAAATTTGCCCGCCGTTGTTGGCTCCCTTCCCGCTCGATATTCGGGAAGAGTAACAGGGCCTATATAAGTAGAACTAGCCACCACAGTTGGGGCATCTCAACTTGATCTGATCCGATCGAGAGCCTACCCTAGCACAAGAACACCTCAACCTCAGGAGGCTGTTCTTCCCCTTGTACTGTTCATCATCAGCCCAAGAGGCAATCCACCAGCGCACACACTGGAGTAGGGTATTACACCACAACGGTGGCCCGAACCAGTATAAATCTTGTGTCTCTCGGTGTTGTGAGTTCATCGAGTTCGTCCGCAAGATCTTAGAGAGCTAGGGCGTGGATCGGTAGGAGGGAAAGACTTCGCGCGCACCCCAGAGTTCGAACCTTAAGGGTTTGCCGGAACCCCACATCCGACAGGTTTATATGGACACCGGAGAGATCTAGGGTTACATGAGGTCGTTTACATAGGAGGGAATCTTCATAATCGGTCGCCTAGCTTGCCTTCCACGCCAAGTAGAGTCCAATCCGGACACGGGTATAGTCTTCGGCCTTCATGTCTTCATAGCCCATCGGTCCAGCCCAATAGATAACAGGCCGGACGCCCGAGGACCCCTTCGCCTAGGACTCCCTCAGTAGCCCCTGAACCTGGCTTCAATAACGAGGAGTCCGGCGCGCAGATTGTCTTCGGCATTGCAAGGCGGGTTCCCCTTTTTCCCGAACTCCAAGATAGTCTTCGGACGTGATGATTGTATCCAGACCTGTTATACACCGCACACAACTACAGAGAGAATATAATATTTGTACGAATCTAATCTGTCAACAGCTTCTTCTGCCATCCCATGTTTCGAGACGCGGTTGCTACCGGCATGTCTTGTCGAAGCAGAGATCGTGTCCCCTTATTGCGGGATTCTCATCAATGCGGGCATGGGTAACCCAACCGTGCCGTTTGCACAGCCCTTGGGAATAGGCGAATCTCAAGGCGTGTGAGGAGGCGTTTAATGTTTGTTGCCTTTATAAGAGGATAAGGATTCCCTCTTCTTCCTCTCACGCTTTCTCTTCGCCTTACCGATCTCGAGCTCCAGCGCCCAAGTTCTCATCTCCTTTCCACCTAAGCAACCATGTCCAGATCTGGTGGTCAGGGCAAGTGGATTGTCTCCTCTGTCAAGGAGGAGGACATTACTGAGCTTCGAGCGGCCGGATATTTGGCGAAGGAGATCGCCCACCGCTTGCTGGCCGAGGGGCAGATCGTCCCCACGCCGGAGCCCAAAGAGAGGGTAGTATTCCTTTCTCATTTCTTCCGGGTAGTATTCCTTCCTCATTTCTTCCGCGGGCTGGGGTTTCCACTCAACCCTTTCGTCCGCGGGCTAATGTACTATTACGGGGTAGATTTCCATGATCTATCCCCGAATTCCTTCCTCAACATCTTGGCGTTCATCGTCGTGTGCGAGGCCTTCCTCCGCATCCAACCCCACTTCGGGCTGTGGCTCAAAGACTTCAACGTGAAGCCGAAGGTGGTGAACGGCCAGCACACGGAGTGCGGAGGAGCCATGGTGAGCAAGCTGCCCAACGTCTCCTGGCCGAAAGGTATTTTTGTGGAAACAGTGAAGGAGTGGAAGAAGCAGTGGTTCTACATCACGAAACCGCGCGGCACCACTTGGGCCACGGCTGCTGAATTCCGCTCCGATGCTCCTATGCGACTCACCTCCTGGGTAGAGAAGAGTCCGGACTGGTGTTCCCCCGACGAGCTGATAATGCTGCAAACGCGTGTTCAGAGCATGGTAACCAAGAGAGTCAAGCTCGTCGATGTGATCCAGGTGATGTTGGTTCGCTGGATCCTTCCGTGCCAGCGCCGAAGCTGCCCGCTATGGGAGTTCAACCCGAAGAAGCACCGGACCCTGGTGAGGCTCTTCGAGACTACGCACGAAGGTGCGTGGAAGTCGCTCTTCAAGGGCAACGAGAAACTACCGGCCACGGATTCAGACCGTGGCCATGATTGTACACACCCCGCCAGCAAGGTTTGTTATTTCTGTCTTATCCCCAACCTTATTGTTTCGAGGGTGATGTCTGAGCTTTTATTATGGCTCCTTTAGGACGGGATAGAGAGGGCGAAGCAGATCCAGTGCCTGGCTCCGCTGCCCAAAGAACCGGTCATCCCGCGCACAGTGGAGATGCTTGTGCCGGCGCCATACAAGGCGCCGGAGAAGAAGGCCAGGGGGCCAAGAGTGGCACCCGTCGCAAGGGCACCTCGGATGCGATGTTCGAAGACGACGAGGCCCATTCCTCTGTCCCTGAGGACAATGACGAGGAGGAGGAGGAGAACAACCCTCCTCCCGAGAAGAAGAAGAAGAAAAGGGCGGCTCCGGCGCATCTGGAGGCGGAGACGCCCAAGAAGGGGAAAGGCGTTCCAGCGGTCAACACCGTGTGGGATGTTGACAGCAGTCCGGAACGACACCCCCGCACTAAGCCCCAGGCCGCATCATAAGTGACAGGGCTTGCTCGTGCGCACCTCCTGCCCTTTCTTTTCCATTATCTTGATGTAGTTGACTGTACTGTTGCAGTCCGGCCCGCAACCTAATCCAGCAATCCTCGTCTGGAGGTTCGTTGGCTCCATCGGAGATGGCGAGCCAGTCGCCACCGCCCGCTTACTCCCCTGGGGCCAGGGACGACACCGAAGTGTTGTCCCGGAGGACCGTTCTGAAGGGAGGAGCCCAGGATGTTGTCCGGGAGGCGCCACAAGGCGAGGCCTCCGCTGCTGGACACATGGAGGGGCCAATCCCCATGAACTTTGGCGAGGAGGGCCATATTCAGTTCGACCCTCCGCCAAATACGTTTACGGAGACCCATATGGCTCCGGAATCGGGCGAGAAGCCCCCTTCGAAGGAGGGGGGTGCGCCGCTTCCGCCGGTGGTCCCTGTCCATCCAGGGGCGCCGGATAACCTGACGGAGAAGCTACGAGGCGCCTCCGTTATGGACGAGCACCGTGTCCTGATGGGCGTGGTGATTGAGAAGGTTCAGTCTGCCAAGAGTGGACTGAACGAAGCCTGCAGCAGCCTGTTGACAGGTTTCGAGGTAAGTGACATAGAGAAAACCCCCTGTAGTTAGTAGCCCCTGAGACACTTTCCGGCAAGAAGAATCGGACAGAGGATCTATTGTAGGAGACTAACATAGCATGTATGCATAAGCAGGCGTCGCTGTTGGCCGCAACCTCGCATGCTGCCGAAGTCTCTGAATTGAGGCAGAGGCTAGAGCGGACTGAGAACGAGCTCGGCAAGTTTAGGGCTCGGCTCCAGGAGAAGCAAGGTGAATAACGACTTGCTGTATGTTCGAAAAGTGTAAGCGATGTATATTGACTATAGTGTCATAATATGTGCAGGAGCCGCGACCGAGGTCGATGCCCTGAGGAAGGCCTTGGACGAGGCCAAGGGGAAAGCTGTCCAGCAGCAGGCCGCTCATAAGAAGCTGAAGGCCCGGGTCAAAGAAATCCAGCAGGAGCTCCAATATGCAGTGAAAAAATGTGAGAGCTTGGAGAATGATGCGTCGGCTCAAGAGGCCGAACTCACCAAGGCTCGCCAGAGCGTGGAGGCCGCACGGAATGAGGCCCAGGCCGCCCTCTAGGAGATCCAGGAGACCAAGAAGATCACAACGGGTAAGGCATTTAAGATGCAAGGCAAGTATGCGGAGAAGCAATACCTTTTACTAACCCGGGTTTGGAGTTCCCAGGGGCTTTTGCGGATCTACCACACAGCGTATCAGAAGCTGCAGAGTTCTACCGAGCCGAAGGAGGATGTTCTACGGAGAAGCTATTCTGGTCGCAGTACGCGACGCCAGGGCATCCCGTGTCCTTCACCGATCAGCTGAAGCAGCTGCTGGAGCTGCACAGGGTGGCCGAACTAGCCATGAAGGATTTGACAATCCGGCTATGGCCAGCCGAAGCTATGCCCGGCAGCTAGTTCGGACTCGTGAGGCATCTGGTGGAGGCGTGTCCGCGCCTATATTGAAGGTGCCTGCATGGCCTTCGCTCGCTGCAAGATGTGGTGGGCGAAGATGAACGCTGTTGAAGTTGCTAGCGGGCCGCCGGAGGGCAAGGAGCACCGCACACCCGAGCGATATTTCACGGATGTCGTAGAGGGGTCTCGACTTGTGGCGGCGCAATGTTCGCAAGACATTGTATTTGAATAGATGTATTCATGTTGCCCTTGCCTTGTATTATGGGAACAAAGCCGGTGTTTGTAAAATAATTTTATTATGCTTTGAATTGTTTCCTCCTGTGCGGCCGTGTTATTTGTAATCTGAGGGTTGGCCAGTCGTCGGCTTCTGCCCTCACGTAGGTAGTACGGAGGTGTTCGGGATGGATTCTAAACAATCTTGATCCAATTATATGGTCCTTTGGAGGAGTTGTTTAGCACAATGAACAAGGCAATAAGACTGTACGGCTTAAACGCCCTCACTTAGCCATAGGAGTTTTATAATTAAGCAAGTGCGCAGCCCCTGGTCCAAGCCAGGGTGCTGTCAGCATCTGATCGGGAAGAGCCGATCCATCGCGTGATGCGGAAAAAATCTCCAACGATTTTGTAACCCTCGAACAGCTGACCGGCTCTCGCCGTATCATGACAGTCAGTTTTCGGCTTTCTCTACTGAGGTGCTCATCTGGTCAAAGCCAGGGCACAATCGCAGTAGTTCTCCCTTTACTACCCCAGCCGATAGAGCGGAACATAGGGTAGCAAGCACAGGAGCCGGGCAACCCAACTATTGACCAAAGACATGATTCGGAGCCAATGCATATAATGCTTAATTCGGGGTGCCGAACTGATATATATAAGAATTGTTCGGTCTTTGCTGCCATGTTGTGGGGCGATAAGTAGCCCCTGGAGAATATGAGACGTACCAAGGGATAATGGTGCAGCCGATAAGTGGAAATAAAATGAAGTAAGAGGCTAAAACCATAGAAATTGGGCCGCAAACCATTTTCATTATGACTGGATGGATACGTCAAGGCGTATCTTGTACAAATAGTGCGATAAGCCTCCAGGCTATTTAACATGCCGGAATCAAGAGGGCGCAACGTGCGGGTCCTGGGAAATAAATATAAATACTGTCAAGAAGACGTATAGAGGTTATTCTACGCACCTATGCTGCTTGCCTCCTTATATATGCCGATCCTTCGAAGGGACCGGTCAGCCGGCCCATTGGAAAAGGGACCTCAAATAAAAAGAAAAGGTGACAGTATGTATGTCCGGGGTCGGTCTGGCTGAACTGTAGATCCCGGGTTAGCTTCTGCCTCCGTCGATGTCCATGGGATTTTGAGTGCGTAATTATGTACGCGTGGTGTGAATGCCACTACTTCGTCGGGACTGGGGCGGAGGCCAAATTGCTAATCGAGCTCTTGACAAGCCGTGCTGTCCTGCTGCAGTGTAGTCCTGAGCCTCTTGATGATGTCTAGGGGCTCGGCAGCCGCATTATGGTGTTGCTTGAGAAGGCCGCTCTGTACCTCTGCTGCTAGGGCAGCGGTGTGCTCCTCTGTTCGAAGGCAGCGTTCCGTATTGCCATTGACTGTTATGACACCGCGTGGACCGGGCATCTTGAGCTTGAGATAAGCATAGTGTGGCACTGTGTTGAATCTAGCAAACGCTGTTCGTCCAAGCAGTGCGTGGTAGCCGCTGTGAAAGGGGACGATGTCGAAGATTAGCTCCTCGCTTCGGAAGTTGTCCAGAGAACCGAAGACCACTCCAACGTGATTGAGCCCGTACAGCGGGCCTCTACGCCTGGTATGACTCCTTTGAAGGTAGTCTTTGTTGGTTTGATTCGTGATGGGTCAATGCCCATCTTCCCGCACTGTATCTTGATAGAGCAGGTTGAGGCTGCTACCGCCGTCCATCAGGACTCGTGTTAGGTGAAACCCGTCAATAATTGGGTCAAGGACTAGTGCGGCTGAACCGCCGTGGCGGATACTAGTTGGGTGGTCTCGATGATCGAAGGTGATCGGAAACAACGACCATGGATTGAATTTTGGGGCAACTGGCTCGACCGTGTAGACGTCCCTAAGCGCTCGCTTACGCTCCTTTTTGGGGATGTGTGTAGCGTATATCATGTTCACCGTTTTGACTTGAGGGGGAAATTTCTTCTGCCCCCCCAGTGTTCGGCTGCCGGGGCTCTTCGTCCTCGTCCTCACTTTGTGATCCCTTTTCTTTGTTTTCGGCATTTAACTTGCTGGCCTGCTTGAAAACCCAACAGCCCCTGTTGGTATGATTGGCTTGCTTGTCCGGGGTGCCGTGTATCTGACACGGACGGTCGAGTATGCGGTCTAGGCTGGAAGGTCCTTCATTGTTTCATTTGTAGGGCTTCTTCTGTTGGCCGGACTTGGAGCCAGTGAATCCGGCGTGGACTGTGGTGTCATCGGTGTTGTTGTCATTGCTTCGGCGTTTATGTCTATTGCGCCAGAGCTTGTCAGTGCTATTCTTGGCCTCCGAGGGGCCTGTCTTGTTGGCTGTGTTATTACTACGAGCCAGCCAACTATCCTCTCCCGCGCAAAAGCGGGTCATCAGGCCGTGAGGGCTGCCACAGACTTTGGCTTCTCTTGGCCGAGGTGGCGTGCTAACCATTCGTCACGGATGCTGTGGTTGAAGGCTGCTAAGGCCTCTGCATCCGGACAGTCAACAATCTGGTTCTTTTTGGTTAGGAACCTAGTCCAAAATTTTATGGCTGATTCTCCAGGTTGTTGAACTATGTGGCTTAAGTCATCGGCATCCGGTGGCCGGACATAAGTTCCTTGGAAGTTATCGAGGAAAGCCTCTTCCAAGTCCTCCCAGTTGCCGATGGAATTCTCAGGCAGGCTATTTAACCAGTGTCGAGCCGGTCCTTTGAGTTTTAACGGGAGGTATTTGATGGCGTGGAGGTCATCTCCTCGAGCCATATGGATATGGAGAATAAAATCCTCGATCCATACTGCGGGGTCAGTTGTGCCGTCGTATGAGTCAATGCTGACAGGCTTGAGCCCCTCGGGAAATTCGTGATCTAGCACCTCGTCTGTAAAGCAGAGAGGGTGTGCGGCGCCTCTATAACGGGCCGCATCGCGGCGCAGCTCTGATAAAGTCTGTCTGCGGCATTCGGCCCGGGCGTGGTTAGGTTTGTCACGTCCGAATAGGTAGCCGTCTTTGTGCCTCGAGGCACGTTCTCGTGATCCGTAGATCGATCTTGTATGTCCTGCTCTACTGTCCAGGATCTGCCGGAGGTCATACGTGTGACCCCGAATTCTTTTGTTTTTATTTTTGCGGGGCGGTTGGGCAGGCTGCTGTTCGGCTTGGGTTGCCATTTTATCCCGACCGCGGGGTGGCCGGTCCACCGCTCTATCCCGACCACGCGGTGGTCGGTCCGCATTGTGCGAGGAGGGTACGAGATCTGGTGCTTCCTCGTCGAACTGAGGTAGCAGTCTACGTTTTGGGTAGCTCTTGGCTGGGCGCTTGAGGCCGTATTCTTCCGCTGTCAGGACGATTGTCCATCTGTCGCCGAGCAGATCTTGTTCAGCTTGAAGCTGCTGCTGCTTGTTTTTCAAGCTCCTTGCAGTGGCTATGAGTTGAAGCTTAAAGCGCTCCTGTTCCAGAGGGTCCTCAGGCACGATGAAATCGTCGTTGCCAAGGCTTGTCTCCTCTTCGGAGGGTGGACGGTAACTATCATCCCCCGAGTCATCTTCTATGGCCTGCTCATCAGGATTGTCTTGCCTGTCGTCGTGTTCCTCCTGTTCGGATGTAGCTCCGACAGGGTCTTCACTGTTTTCGGCATCACCCGGAGTGCTATTTTCTCCGGTACCAGTATTGCTATCCTTTGAGCGGCGAGGCTTAGAACGGCGTTTGGGGCGCCGGCGCTTGGACTGTGTCTCGGAAGTTTTATTCTTATCTGGCTCTTCTTTTTCGTCACCAGATCCCTTGGGTGTATCAACCATGTATACGCCATACGAAGAGGTGGCCGTCCAACGTCCAGTGAATGGCGGGTCTTGGCCTTGCTCATTGTCGGCATCGTCGTCCATACCGGTGATGTCTTCGGAGCCATAGTCAAGCAGGTCGGTTAAGTCGTCGACGGTGGCTATGAAGTGGGTGGCAGGTGGGAAGCAAAATTCCTCATCGTCCGCCTCTAGCTCGAACCGAACATAGTTCGGCTGTGAGTCTTCCTCCAAAGACAAGTTCTTCAAAGAATTTAGTACGTCACCCAAAGGCGAATGCTGGAAGACGTCTGCGGCGCTAAATTCAAAATTCGACAACTGATTCAGCTCGGTGTCCGCAGGTGTATCCGGTCCGAAACGTGCAGCTGGAAATGGGTCCGGGGTTCCGTTGACGCAAGCATTGCAGGATGTCGAGTCCGTGTGCGGCTCCAACACCGTGGACTTTATGGCCTCGGAGGGCGCAATCTACTTTGGTACTGAGGCCGTTGCAGCAACATGATCCATCTCCTGAGTGTGCTCTAATGACAGATTTAGGTCATGTTCATCGGAGAAAGGGGGAGCGATCGCCGCGTTGTCAAATCCCTCGAAGATCAAGTCTCCACGGATATCCGTGACGTAGTTTAAGCTTCCGAACCTGACATGGTGGCCAGGGGCGTGGCTATCGACCTGCTCCAGATGGCCAAGCGAGTTGGCCCGCAGTACGAAATCACCGAACACAAAGGTTGGTCCGGGGAGGAAGGTTTCTCCCCGAACAATGTCATTACTAACAATCAAAGGGGCCATCAATCCTCTTGGCGACGGCACAGTGGGACTCTCAATGAAAGCACCAATGTCGGTGTCAAAACCGGTGGATCTCGGGTAGGGGGTCCCAAACTGTGCGTCTAGGATCGATGGTAACAGGAGACGGGGACACAATGTTTACCCAAGTTCGGGCCCTCTCTATGGAGGTAATACCCTACTTCCTGCTTGATTGATCTTGATGAATATGAGTGTTACAAGAGTTGGTCTACCACGAGATCGTAATGGCTAAACCCTAGAAGTCTAGCCTATGAGTATATGGTAATGAATCTGTCCTATCCGGACTATGCCCTCCGGTTTATATAGACACCGGAGAGATCTAGGGTTACATGAGGTCGGTTACATAGGAGGGAATCTTCATAATCGGTCGCCTACCTTGCCTTCCACGCCAAGTAGAGTCCAATCCGGGTATAGTCTTCGGCCTTCATGTCTTCATAGCCCATCAGTCCGGCCCAACAGATAACAGGCCGGACGCCCGAGGACCCCTTAGTCTAGGACTCCCTCAAGGAAGAAGAAGAGTGAGAGAGGGAGGATGCATGTGGGAGGTAGGGGAAAGGGAGGAGAGGAGATGAGGGAGGGGAGGACGTACGGGTGGGAAAAGGTGGTGGGGTGCTGCATCTTAGCACTAGCGCGGGAGGAAAAACGCGCTACTGCTAAGAGCGTAGCACCATCCCCCTTTCGTGACACGCGCTACTGCTAAACGGGCCAACCGTGTGGACAATTTCAAAATTAGCAGTAGTGACATGACTAAAAAGCGCGCTACTACTATTGCATTAGCAGTAGCGCGCATCGTGACGCCATGTTGTAGGTAAACTTAGGTTGTTGGGTACTGTCGGTGGATTTTTGTAGCAGCTCGGTTTAGACATCACACGCTACCGCTAAATTTACATCAGTAGCGTGCTTTTCTTAACCTCCCTACTGCTAATTAGCAGTAGCGCCTCTTTTTAGGCCGCGCTGCTGCTAAGATTCTGTGTATAAGGTTTTCCCTAGTAGTGAGAGCCTCCACCAACCATATATGCATGTAGTGATAGCATTTATCTGTTCATTGCTCTACTGTGTTATATTGCCAGCATATTCCATGTGCTGACCCGTTTCGGGCTGCAACATATCATGTTGCAGACTTTTCAGACGAAGAGTAAGGTGCGCTAGGTCGTTTGTCATGCACTCAGCTATGCCGTTGGAGTTGATGGACTCACTTTATCTTCCAAGCCTTCCGCTGTTATCGTATTTAGATGGCCTTAAGCCATATTTATTGTAATAAGTTCTCTTTTGAGTTATTCGATGTAATAAGTGTGTGATTGCTACTCTGTTATAAATCCTTCGAGTACTGTGTGTGTCTGCATTACCGATCCAGGGATGACACTGAACACAGAGATTTGACCGTCTGAGGTCGGATCGCTACAAGATGGTATCAGAGCACACGTTGAATGTAGGACACGACCACTGAGATGAGCCATAGGTCACTCTTCTCTACCCATTTCTGACTCCTCTCCATTTTCTACTCTTTAGGATGGCGGACTCAAGGAACAAGTTTGCACAAACGGATGAAGACACACCTTTTGGACGACACTTGAAGGAAGTCACTAGGTACCTGAACATCGGAATACCAAGCTTCACCGGGACCTACATCGCCACTTTACCAGAACAGGAGCGTTGGATGATTCAAGTTTAAGTTCCAGGAAGGACATTCACGCCAATCACTGAGCCCATAGAGTTTTCCTTTGATGCACCCACCTGGAGTCTAGGCAAGAGCATGGCAGCCCACATTGCTATGGGACAAATTGGAGAAATCTACAAACAGGAGCTGAAGGACACTATCTATCAGATATGTGGGCGCCGAGATGAGCAATGGGAGATGATCAGCACCAGGAAGGACATGTCCATTGCAAATTTCATCCAGGAGTTAAACCAGCACATTCGTCGACAGGAGAACCAGATGTGCGCAAGCATGAGAGATTTGAAGAAGGCGATGACCAGGAACATGGAGCTAGAAGAGGAACTCAAGTCTACACGCGACGGATATGAGGAGGAAATCGCAATACTAGTGGAGAAGAATGACGACCTGACAAGGAAGCTAGGAGTATTCATGGGAGACCCCACGCCAGGAGGAGATGACGACCATCCAGAGGACTACATCATCATCGACGACACCGACTCTGACCCTGATGGTAGTGATGATGATTATGAAGACGAAGTTGGACCGGATATCATGGAGTCTTCCACCGATCAAAATTTCTAGGTGACCACCATAAGATTAGTAGTATTCCCCCATGTATATAGTAGTAGTCCGAGCACTATCTTAACGATAGTTCTAGACCGATTGTATGCCCTTGCTTGAATTGATTTGGTGTGATATGATTGTGTTTGTCTCATGTGCATATGGGTAGTGTTTTCTCACTAGACCTCATTCTATTCTAATCTCTCCCCTCTAAACCCATCAGATGCCTCCGAGACGTGACACCGGAGATCACCCAGTTGATCCAGCAGCAGAATGCCTTGATGCAGATATTAATCCAGAACCAAGGCAACAACAACAACAACAACCCGCCACTACCACCTCCAGTTGACAACTTAGCCCATTTTCTGAGGTTGCAGCCGCCGGTGTTTTCCAGTAGCACCGAGCAAATAGTTGCGGATGACTGGCTACGCAGGATTGGAAGGGAGTTGACCACCGCAGGTTGCACAGATGCAGAGAAGGTGCATTTTGCCGCACGTCAGTTGGATGGACCAGCAGCCTCATGGTGGGAGATTTACACAGCCATTTTCCCTATAGCCGATATCACTTGGGATCAGTTTCAGCAAGCATTCCGCACTGCACATGTCTCAACTGGAGCTATGAACATGAAGAAGCGTGAGTTTCGCAACTTATGCCAGGGAAACCGTACTGTGGCTCAGTACGTAGATGAGTTTAGTAAGTTAGCTCGCTATGCCCCTGATGATGTGGCCACAGATGCCGCGAAGCAGGAGAAATTTATGGAAGTGTTGAATGATGAGATGAGCATGCAGTTGATGGTAGCAACATTCGCCAACTAGCAAGAGTTGGTAGACAGGGCTCTTATGATTGAAGGGAAGCAACAGCAGATTGAGAGCCACAGAAGGAAGTATGGACAAGGGAAGTACAATTCAAGAGCTCAGCAGAAGCCTTGATTTACCCCGAACTCGGGAGGATATACCCATAACCATGGAGGCCACACTCACAATGGAGGAAGTACGCATACCCACAGTGGCCCCAAGAATGGAAACGGGAATGGAGCAGGCAGCAATCAGAACCGCTCTAACCCAGCCACACCCACCAAGAAGGATCAAAGTGACATTACCTGTTTGAAGTGCAGGAAGACTGGGCACTACGCCAATGATTGTCCGGAGTTGAAGAACGGAAATGGCAATGGAAGCGCTGGGAAGAAGCCAAACCCTTTCAACAGGGGACAAATGAACCACGTGAACGTGGAGGAGGTTGAAGAGCAGCCAGATGCAGTTATCGGTAAGTTTTTGGTTAAGTGATTTACTGCTCTTCTTCTATTTGATACTGGTGCATCGCATTCATACATTTCAAGGGGATTTGTTTACAAGTTTAAGTTACCCACCGTAGCCCTTAGGACACCATTGTTAGTAAGCTCACCATGTGCAGAGTATATGGCCAGCTGATGGTGCGATCGGATACCCTTAACCATTGGTAGCCATGTTTTCCCTTCAGACCTAATAATTTTGGAGTCACAGGGATTGGATGTGATACTGGGAATGGATTGGTTATCGGAGTATGGAGGAAATAATGACTGTGCTAGTAGGTCAATTCTACTCACCACCCCGGGGGGAAAAAGGATCAAGTATGTATCCAGGCATGCACCGAGGAGAACCAAAGTAAATTCTCTCTCAGGAGTTGTTCAGGAGGAAGTGCCTGTAGTGAAGGATTACCCAGATGTATTTCTAGAGGAGTTACCAGGCATGCCGCCAGATCAAGACATTGAGTTTTTGATAGAGTTATTGCGAGGCACCGGACCAATATCGAAGAAACCATACCGGATGCCCGCAAATGATCTGGAGGATATTAAGAAGCAGATTAAGGAGTTATTGGAGAAAGGTTACATTTGACGAAGCTCGTCACCATGCGGAGCCCCAGTGCTCTTGGTTGAGAGGAAGGATGGATCATTAAGAAACGTTGTTGATTATCATGCGTTGAATGAAGTGGCGATCAAGAACAAGTACCCACTGCCGATGATCATTGATCTCTTTGACCAGCTGCAAGGAGCTAAGGTATTCTCCAAGATCGATCTGCGTTCAGGATACCACCAGTTGAAGATCCGAGAACAGGATATACGTAAGACCGCCTTCACCACAAGGTACGGGCTATATGAGTATACGGTTATGTCATTTGGATTGACTAACGCCCCTGCCTATTTTATGAGCATGATGAACAAGGTATTCATGGAGTTCTTGGATAAGTTTGTTGTGGTGTTCATTGATGATATTTTGGTATACTCGAAGAATGAAGAGGAACACAAGGAGCATTTGCGATTAGTTCTCGAGAAGCTCAGAGAACATCAGTTATATGCCAAGTTCAGAAAGTGTGAGTTTTGGTTGAAGGAAGTTGGATTTCTTGGACACGTTATATCAGGAGAAGGTATAGCAGTGGATCCCACCAAGGTTCAGTCAGTCACTGAGTGGTTAGAACCCATCTCAGTTGGAGAGATCCGCAGTTTTCTTGGACTCGCGAGATACTATCGAAGAATCATTGAGAATTTTTCCAAGATTGCAAAGCCTATGACGGTGTTGTTGAAGAAAGAGACTAATTTCAAATGGACAGAAGAATGTGAAGCAAGTTTCCAGGAGTTGAAGAAACGTTTGGTTACAACCCCAGTGCTGATTTTTCTAGATATACGCAAGGATTTCCAAGTGTATTGCGACTCATCTCGCTTAGGACTTGGAGGAGTACTTATACATGACGGAAGGATTGTTTCATATGCCTCACGATAGCTTCGACCACATGAGTTGAATTATGCGGCCAAGACTCGGAGGCATTTTCTTATTGGAAACCATTGTGATGTGTACACGGATCATAAGAGTTTGAAGTACATTTTCATGCAGAAGGAGCTCAACCTCAGGCAAAGGAGATGGTTGGAGCTCATAAAGGATTATGATATGAAGTTGCACTATCATCCAGGTAAGGCTAATGTCGTAGCAGACACTTTGAGCCGGAAGAGTTACGCCAATACCCTCGTAAGCGGAGGATTGCCAAAGGAGTTAGTCGAGGATCTCAGGGAGCTTCGTTTGGAGATAGTCCCTAGAGGTTTTGTTGCAGCAATGGAGGTTCTGTCAACATTATTGGGAAAGATTCGAGAAGGCCAGAAGGGTGACAAAGAAATTGCCGAGATAAAGGAGAGAATGAGCAAAGGAAAAGCCAAGGGTTTTCGTGAGGATGAGCACGACACCTTGTGGTTCAGGAAGCTGATACTTCATGAAGCTCATGACTCGCCCTACTCAATACACCCCGGAAACACCAAGATGTATTTGGATTTGAAGGAGCATTTCTGGTGGACTGGAATGAAGAAAGATATTGCCGAGTATGTGGCCGTATGTGATGTATGTTAGAGAGTGAAGGCAGAGCATCAGAAGCCAGCATGATTACTGCAGCCTATGCCGATACCCGAATGGAAGTGGGACAAGCTTGGCATCGATTTCATCACTGGATTACCCAGGACCCGATCGAGATATGATTCTATCTGGGTAGTAGTGGATCGTTTGACTAAAGTGTCTCACTTTATCCAAGTGAAGACCACCTATACAAGTGCAAAGTTGGCCAAGATATATATGACCAGGATCGTATGTCTGCACGGAGTTCCGAGGACCATCGTATCAGATAGAGAAACATAGTTTACTTCAAAGTTTTGGCACCAGCTGCACCAGACTTTGGGTACCAGGCTAGAGTTCAGTACAGCTGTTCATCCGTAGACAGATGGACAGACCGAGAGAGTCAATCAGATTCTGGAGGACATGTTGAGAGCTTGTGCACTAGATTATGGATCTAGTTGGGACGACAATTTACCCTACGCGGAGTTCTCGTACAACAATAGCTACCAGGCCAGTTTGAAGATGGCACCTTTCGAAGCTTTGTATGGAAGGAGGTGCAGAATACCGTTGATGTGGGATGAAGTTGGGGACCGTCCGTTGTTTGGACCGGATTTGATCAAAGAGTCAGAAGAGAAGGTTAAGCTGATTCGAGATAGACTGAAGGTAGCTCAGTCTAGGCAGGAGAGTTATGCAGATACGAAACGCAAGGAGGTAGTCTATGAAGTCGAAGACAGAGCATATCTTCGTGTGTCACCTCTGCGAGGAGTTAAACGCTTTGGAGTAAAGGGAAAGTTAGCCCCGAGATTTGTAGGACCATACCGAGTTTTGGAACGTATTGGAGAGGTAGCCTACAAGTTGGAGTTACCCGAAGGACTGTCAGGAGTTCATGATGTGTTTCACGTTTCCCAGTTGAAGAAGTGCCATGCTGAAATGGCCGATATCTCTCTGAGAGATACAGTGCCCCTGGAAGCAATTCAGTTGGATAGTGATCTGACCTATGAGGAGAAACCAGTCAAGATTCTCGAGTTTGCCAGCTGAGTTACACGCAGGAAGGTTATCATGTTTTGCAAAGTTCAGTGGAGCCACCATACCGAGGATGAAGCCACCTGGGAACGAGAAGATGATCTATGCAAGGACCACCCACACCTAGTTTCTAGCCAACCCGAATCTCGAGGGCGAGATACATCTTAAGGGGGTAGGTTTGTAACAGCCCAAAATTTCAATTTGGAATGTTATACATAGGTCATTCATGCATATCATATTTTATTAAATTTTTGTTTTGCGATCCTAGAAATTCTAAGCAACTCAAGGACCCATAGAGAGAGTTGGGGATTTCACGATTTTCATATTTGAATCTTTCTCAAATATCGAAACAAGGATCATTCTTGGTTTTAATTATTTTTTTTCTTCGAAAATATTTCATATTAAAATATATGAGAGGAGATAATATGACTTCTCCAAAAATAAAACAAATATTGGCGGAAAAATGTTAAAATCAAATAAATAATTTTACTTGGATTTTATTGCTATTTTATTTGAATTAGGAAAAATATGCATTTTTCAAAATTGCATTAGAGGCCCAAATAAATGTTCACTTTGTCCGCAATATTATTAGAGTACCGTGAAAATTTATTTCAGGATTTTTGGACTCCGTTTAGTATTTCTTTTATTAGTTTTTCCGCGTCAGGATTATTTTTAAAAAAAGTGAACCGACCTAAACGGGTCGTGGCCGAGCCGTACTCCGCCGCCGCCCAGGCTTTATAAGCCGGCCCCCTGCCCCGCAGCCCTCCCCGCCGCCAGCCCACGACGCCGCCCAAACCCTAGTCACCCCGCCTCGATCCGCGTGCCGTGCCGCCAGCTGCCGTCTCGCGGCCGCCGTCGCCGGAGTCTTGCCGGAGTTGTCGTATTTTTTTGATTTTTTTAGGTAAACCCTAGATCTAGATCTAGATCCGGTTTTTTTAGTTTTTCCCGGTTTAGTTTATTAGATCGATTTTCGCCGGTTTATTTATTTAGCGCACATTCGTCCGTCCGTTCATTTTAACGAACACTGTTCGTCAGTTAGCCGCAGACAGCAAACGTTCGTTCGTTAGCCTGTTCGTCTCGTTTTATTATCCAAGGTTTTTCTGCGATTATTTTCGATCGCGATTTCTGCCCTGATTTTCGTTTTAGTTTATCTTTTCGCTCGTTTATCCAAATCAGGTGAAACAAGCGCCTAGATCTTCGTATCGAGGCCCTCTTTCTGTTGAAGCAACTTGAACAAGATTTTGGTACTATAAAATTTGATTTTAGTCCAGATTAGTAAACGGATCTTGTTTCTTTTGTAGTTTGAGTTTTGTTGCTCCGCTTGATTTGATACTTTTTGCAAACCGGAGTTCTTCAGTTGAACTTTCTGGTATATCTTCTTATTTGAGTTTTACCCGTGCATCTTTGTTTGAGTGCTTATGTATGCTATTGTTTGTATGTGATAGAATTCCCGGAGTGCGAAGCGTGCTACTACGAGTCACTAGGTTTTGCGGATCGTCAGCAAGGCAAGTAACACATTGATCATACTCTTTTCATACCCAGTTTTATGCATTAGTTACAATCTCAAACACTCCATGATTAGGATGTGATTAACTTGTGGGTATTGGGAAGTAGATGATGAGGTAGAACCTATTACCTGTTTTATTATCAAAACCTTGGGAGTTACTTCTACGTTATGCTTATATTGCTATGCTATGCTCGTAGATGTGGATTGGGTTTGAGTGTATCCATGACAGATGTGAGATTGTTTATTTAATGGTTTAACTTAAGGTGGCAACTTTAATAAACATCTGGGTGGATTGTTGGTTTAGGGCACCTGGGGTTATACCAGTGTTGTCCTAGGAGATCCCGGGGTTATACCGTGTGATCCTCCTATGGTCCGCCACCCAGGCTCAAAGGGATCATAAGATTATTCATGATAGAAACTTCCGTGTGCAGCCACAAGCTATTATGGGCTCTAGCATAGTTGAGTATGTTGCATGACCTCTTCCAGTGGTAGACTAGCAGATGTAGGGGATGTAGGTTGGTACTGTCTACCCGGGGTTAGAGTTAATGCTTCTGAAAGACTGTGTCTCGGTCATCCGTTTCTCAAACACCATGTAGTGCAAGAAATCCAACGGAGGAGATCGAATCTTGTGGGGAAAAGTGTGCAAACCTCTGCAGAGTGTACAAACTAATCATGGTTAGCCGTGTCCCCGGTTATGGACAACTTGAGTATCTGGTACTTGAATTATTGATTTGATCTCATAACTCTAAATTAGTTTGTTTGGGTTGATAATTACTTTATAATTGGGATTGAGACTGGGGTACCATTCTCAATGTTTCAACCACCATGATAGTTAAATAAAATATATTCCTTTATTGTAGGGAAAAATAGGCTTTTCGCAAAACATTATAACCATAGAGCCTCCACCAGCCATATTTGCATGTAGTAATAGCATTATCTGTTCATTGCTCTACTGTGTTATATTGCCAGCATATTCCATGTGCTGACCTGTTTTCGGGCTGCAACATATCATGTTGCAGACTTTTCAGACGACGAGTAAGCTGCTATAGGTCGTTGTCGTTCACTCAGCTATGCCGTTGGAGTTGATGGACTCACTTTATCTTCCAAGCCTTCCGCTCTTATCTTATTTAGATGGCCTTAGGCATATTTATTGTAATAAGTTCTCTTTTGAGTCATTCGATGTAATAAGTGTGTGATTGCTACTCTGTTATTAATCCTTCGAGTGCTGTGTGTGTCAGCATTACCGATCTAGGGATGACACTGAACACAGAGATTTGACCGTCTGAGGTCGGATCGCTATAATGATTGTGTTTATCTCATGTGCATATGGGTAGTGTTTTCTCACTAGACCTCATTTCTATTCTAATCTCTCCCCTCTAAACCCATCATATGCCTCCGAGACGTGATACCGGATTTGTTTTCCCACCGGAGATCACCTAGTTGATCTAGCAGCAGAATGCCTTGATGCAGATACTAGTCCAGAACCAAGGCAACAACAACAACAACAACAACAAAAAACCGCCACCACCACCTCCAGTTGAGAACTTAGCCCGTTTTCTGAGGTTGCAGCCGCCAGTGTTTTCCAGTAGCACCGAGCCAGTAGTTGCCGATGACTGGCTACGCAAGATTGTAAGGGAGTTGACCACCACAGGTTGCACCGATGCTGAGAAGGTGCGTTTCGCTGCACATCAATTGGATGGACCAGCAGCTTCATCGTGGGAGAATTACATGACCACTTTCCCTATAGCCAATATCACCTGGGATCAGTTTCAGCAAGCATTCCGCATAGCCCATGTCTCAACTGGAGCTATGAGCATGAAAAAGCACGAGTTTCGCATCTTGCGCCAGGGAAATCGTACTGTGGCTCAGTACGTAGATGAGTTTAGTAAGCTATCTCGTTATGCCCCTGATGATGTGGCCACAGATGTCGCGAAGCAGGAGAAGTTTATGGAAGGGCTGAATGATGAGATGAGCATGCAATTGATGGTGGAAACGTTTAACAACTTCCAGGAGCTGGTAGACAAGGCTCTTATGATTGAAGGGAAGTAGCAGCAGATTGAGAGCCGCAATAGGAAGTATGGACAAGGAAAGTACTATTCAGGAGCACAGCAGAAGCCTCGTTTTACCCTGAACTCGGGAGGATATACCCATAACCATGGAGGCCACACTCACAATGGAGGAAGTTCCCATAACCACAATGGCCCCAAGAATGGGAATGGGAGTGAAGCAAACAACAATCAGAACTGCCCCAACCTAGCCACACCCGCCAAGAAGGACCTAAGTCACATTACTTGTTTCAAGTGCGGGAAGACTGGACACTATGCCACCGAGTGCCCTGAAGTGAAGACTGGGAATGGCAATGGAAGCTCTGGGAAGAAGCCCAACCCTTTCAACAGGAGACAAGTGAACCACGTGAACGTGGAGGAGGTTGAGGAGCAGCCTGATGCAGTTGTCGGTAAGTTTTTGGTTAAGTCGTTTACTGCAATTGTTCTTTTTGATACTGGTGCATCGCATTCATACATTTCAAGGGGATTCGTGGATAAATATAATTTGCCCACTAAAGTAATTAGAACACCTATGTTAGTAAGCTCACCAGGAGCGGAGTATATGGCAAATCAAGGATGTTTTCAGATGCCATTGACCATTAGAAGCCATGTTTTCCCCTCAGACCTGATAATTTTGGAGTCACAAGTATTGGATGTGATACTAGGCATGGATTGGCTATCAATGTATGGGGGAAACATCGATTGCGCCAGTAAGTCGATTTTACTCACCACCCCGGAGGACTCAAGTAAATTCTCTCTTGGGAGTTGTTCAGGAGGAAGTGCCGGTAGTGAAGGATTATGTAACGCCCACGATGCGGCTATATCTCCCACGTGTCGAGGCACGACTTAGAGGCATAACCGCATAGTGGTTTTGTCGCAAGAAGGGTCATCTTCACACAATCCCATGTAATGAACAAGAATGGGATAAAGAGTTGTCTTACAATCGCCACTTCACACAATACATAAATATAATTCATACATCATCCAAAATACAAACATATAGACCGACTACGGTCAAAATCCATATTAAAATAAGATAACCCCAAATGCTAGATCCCCGATCGTCCCAACTGGGCTCCACTACTGATCATCAGGAAAAGACACATAGTAACGACCACGTTCCTCGTCGAACTCCCACTTGAGATCGACCCCATCATCTGCACTGGCATCGTCGGCACCTGCAACTGTTTTGGTAGAATCTGTGAGTCACGAGGACTCAGCAATCTCACACCCGCGAGATCAAGACTATTTAAGCTTATAGGAAAGGATGGTGTAATGAGGTGCAGCTGCAGCGGCAATAAGCATATATGGTGGCTAACATACGCAAATGAGAGCGAGGAGAGAAGCAAAGGAACGGATGTCATCTAGCGATGACCAAGAAGTGATCCTGAACTCCTACTTACGTCAATCATAACTCAGACCGTGTTCACTTCCCGGACTCCGTCGAGAAGAGACCATCACGGCTACACACGCAGTTGATGTATTTTAACTGGGTCAAATGACAAGTTCTCTACAACCGGACATTAACAAATTCCCATCTGCCTCATAACCGCGGGCACGGCTTTCCCAAGATAATACCCTGCAGGGATGTCCCAACTTAGCCCATCATAAGCTCTCACGGTCAACGAAGGATAAACCTTCTCCCGGAAAGACCCGATCAGTCTCGGAATCCCGGTTTACAAGACATTTCGACAATGGTAAAACAAGACCAGCAAAGCCGCCCGAATGTGCCGACAAATCCCGATAGGAGCTGCACATATCTCGTTCTCAGGGCACACCGGATGAACACTACGTACAGCTAAAACCAATCCTCGAGTTTCCCCAAGGTGGCGCTGCAAGTGGCTCTAGTTTGGACCAGCACTCAGAGGAACACTGGCCCGGGGGTTTAAATAAAGAAGACCCTCGGGCTCGCGAAAACCCGGGGGAAAAAGGCTTAGGCGGAAAATGGTAAAACCAAGGTTGGGCCTTGATGGAGGAGTTTTATTCAAGGCGAACTGTCAAGGGGGTCCCATAAATCACCCAACCGTGTAAGGAACGCAAACTCAAGGAACATAATCCCGGTATAACAGAAACTAGGGCGGCAAGAGTGGTACAAAACACCAGGCATAAGGCCGAGCCTTCCACCCTTTACCAAATATATATAGATGCATTAATTAAATAAGAGATACTGTGTTATCCCAACATATCCATGTTCCGACATGGAACAAACTTCAACTTCACCTGCAACTAGCAACGCTATAAGAAGGGCTGAGCAAAAGCGGTAATTTAGCCAAACAACGGTTTGCTAGGAAAGGATGGTTAGAGGCTGACATGGCAATATGGGAGGCATCATATAGCAAGTGATAGGTAGCGCAGCATGGCAATAGAGCGAACAACTAGCAAAGCAAAGATAGAAGTGATTTCGAGGGGTGGTCATCTTGCCGGCAAGGTTCTCAGAGTTGTCGAAAGCTTGATCCTCGAAAGCGTACTCAACAGGTTCCTCGTTCACGAACTCGTCTCCCGACTCTACCCAAGACAAGAACACAAGCAAATGGAACCACAATCAATCACGAGAAATGCACAAGCGGCATGATGCAAAACATGTATGATATGCAAGATATGATGTGCGATGCATATGCGTGCTTCGGAAGGAAAAAGATGAACAAGGTAGTAACTTGGAAAACCAAGCTTGCCACTGGAAAGATGAGATGATTTCGGTCGAAATCAATATAAAGATCACCGGAAACGGATGCACGGTTTGCAAATGGCAAGCAAAACAAGAATGACACGAATCTGCGATTAACAGCATGATAGCACTTAAAATGCAACAAACAACAAAGCTACAGCACTCCAACATAGCAACAAAGCATATGGGAAGTAATCTACAGGAGATTCTTGACAAAAGATGAACACTGAGCTACGGATAGTTCACAACATAACAAGCTCAAACAAGCATGGTAAAGTGCAAAAGATAACAGGTTCACAGACTTGGTGAAATTACTGAACATGGCAGAAAACAGCATCAGGTAGCAATGTTCAGAGCACGAAATCGACATGCTACAGAAACTTAACATAGAAAAACAAGGCATGGCAGTATTCTGCTAATTGCATATGACAAAAGTCCCTTACTGACCATAAGCCAAAAAGGACCAGAAGATATGATGGCAAGCATGTAAAATAGCAAGTTTCGTTATCAGGTTTTCAGACTTAGCAGAAAACAGAGCATGGCGGAAACAATAATATGAGGGCATATTGGTGAGCTTGATGCACTCACTACAGAGCTATGCATGACAAAACAAGCATACCTACAGCAAGATGGCATGTTTATGCAGCTAACCATGGCAAGAACAAAAGCATAGCATGTATGGATCAACTACAATAAGCTTGGCAAAATTGCATATCATGTTAAGAATCTGCCAGAAATATTTTGTAGCAAAAGTAGAGCAAGATTGAGTCATGCTATGGTACTCCATAATTGAAAAAAAGGGCAGTAATGGATCAATTACAACTATAGCTACAAAACATCCTTACTGAACATCTCCAAACTATGCATGGATATCTCTGTAGCATCAAGTTTACATGGCAACAAAATAATAGCAGACAAAGACAGAAATCACCAAGTCCCTGAAATCAGAAACATTACGGAGCCTACTTTGCATGCTTGTGCTAGTCACCACAGAGATCACACAAATACATGGCATACACCACTGGAAAGATGACATGGCATACAACAAAACACATGTAGAGCTCATGCCCAAAAGATGCACAGATTAAATGATACAAAAATGACAAATCTCCAAGTTCTGATAAGAACCAGCAGATAACAGCAACTAGCCAACTTGCAACAGAGATTTGGGCATCAAGATGGCCTCTAATGAACATGGTGCAATTGAACAAAATGTAGAGCATCACGAGACGAACAATTTGAAATATTAGACGCGCGAAACGGAGCTATGTACAAGGAGTTATGCACTGTTGAACATGAGCATATGCTATAGAAAATTAATGACAGAAAAAAACGAGATCGAGAAAGTCAACCGCTACAGGCTCACCGATCGGATCTCGCGCGAGCAGAGGAGCTCGAGCTCGGGGCCGACGATGGAGGCGGAGAGGGAGGCCGCGGGCGTCGGAGGAGGGGGCGCCGGTGGCCGGCGACGGCGGGGCCGCGGCGAGGAGGCGGCGCCGGCGGCGGGGAGGCGGCGCGCGGCGGCGTTGATGCCCGGCGGCGGCGGCGCGGCGAACAGGAGGCGGCGCGGGTTGGGCGTGCGGAGCCGGGAGGCGGCGGCGGATCGGGCCGGGCGGGCCCCGCCTGGGCCAGGCGGGCCGGCGGCGCGGGGAGGAGAGAGAGAGCGCTGCGATGTGGCGTGACGGGATTCGTCCGGGACGGTGGCGCGGACACGTCCGGCGGCGGGGAATTTCGTCCGGGCGCGAGGTGGAAGAAAGGTAGGGTTTGGACTGCGATTCGTCTCGGGAGGGGATGCTCTTTTATAGCTAGAGGGAGCTAGGAGGCTCCAAATGAGGTGCGGTTTTCGCCCACATGATCGTGATCGAACGACCTAGAGCATGGAAGAGAGTTTGGTGGGTTTTGGGCTGGTTTTTGAGGGGGTTTTGGCTGGACACATAAATGGACTTTGCGGATGCCCGGTTAACCGTTGGAGTACCAAACGACCTCCAAATGGAACGAAACTTGACCGGTGGTCTCCGGGTGGTATACTAGGGCCACTTGACAAGCCTCGGTCCATTCCGAGAAAGTTTGACACCCGCACACGAAAGAAAACAAGAGGGGTGCACCGGAGGAGATAGGAGCGCCGGATTGCAAAACGGACAATGGGGAAAATGCTCGGATGCATGAGACGAACACGTATGCAAATGCAATGCACATGATGACATGATATGAAAATGCATGACATGACAAAATGCAAAACGAAAGACAAAACCCGACCACGGAGGGAATATCATAACACATAGCCGAAAATGGCAAGAGTCGGAGTTACAAATATGGAAAGTTACATGCGGGGTGTTACAGATTACCCTGATGTATTTCCAGAGGAGCTACCAGGCATGCCGCCAGATCGAGACATCGAGTTTTTGATAGAACTATTGCCCGGCACCGGACCGATATCGAAGAGACCATACCGGATGCCCGCGAATGATCTGGAAGAGATCAAGAAGCAGATTAAGGAGTTATTGGAGAAAGGTTACATTCGACGAAGTTCATCACCATGGGGAGCCCCAGTGCTCTTGGTTGAGATGAAGGATGGATCCTTAAGAATGGTTGTCGATTATCGTGCGTTGAATGAGGTGACAATCCAGAACAAGTACCCACTGCCGATGATCAATGATTTGTTTGACCAGCTGCAAGGAGCTAAAGTATTCTCCAAGATTGATCTGCGATCAGGGTACCACCAGCTGAAGATCCGAGAAAAGGATATACCTAAGACAGCTTTCACCACAAGGTATGGGTTATATGAGTACACGGTCATGTCATTTGGATTGACTAATGCCCCTGCCTATTTTATGAGTATGATGAATAAGGTGTTTATGGAGTTCTTGGATAAGTGTGTTGTGGTGTTCATTGATGGTATCTTAGTATACTCAAAGGATGAAGAGGAACACAAGGATCATTTGCATTTGGTACTTGAAAAGCTCAGAGAACATCAGTTGTATGCCAAGTTCAGCAAATGTGAGTTTTGGTTAAAGGAAGTTGGATTTCTTGGACATGTTATATCAGGAGAAGGTATAGAAGTGGATCCTACCAAGGTGCAGTCTGTCACTGAGTGGTTGGCACCCACCTCAGTTGGAGAGATCCGCAGTTTTCTTGGACTCACGGGATACTATCGGAGATTCATAGAGAATTTCTCCAATACTGCGAAGCCTATGACGACAGTGTTGAAGAAGGACACCAAGTTCCATTGGACTGAAGAATGCCAAGCAAGTTTCCAGGAGTTGAAGAAACGTTTGACTACAGCCCCAGTGCTGATTTTGCCGGATATATGCAAGGATTTCCAAGTGTATTGCGACGCCTCTCGCTTAGGACTTGGAGGAGTACTTATGCAAGACGGAAGAGTTGTTTCATATGCCTCACGTCAACTTCGACCGCATGAGTTGAATTATGCCACGCATGATTTGGAGTTAGTGGCTGTAGTGCATGCCCTCAAGACCCGGAGACATTTTCTTATTGGAAACCGTTGTGATGTGTACACGGATCACAAGAGTTTGAAGTACATTTTTACTCAGAAGGAGCTGAACCTCAGGCAGAGGAGATGGTTGGAACTCATAAAGGATTATGATATGAAGTTGCACTATCATCCGGGAAAGGCCAATGTCGTAGCAGACGCTTTGAGCCGGAAGAGTTATGTCAATACCCTCGTAAGCGGAGGATTGCCAAAGGAGTTAGCAGAAGGTCTCAGGGAGCTTAGTTTGGAGATAGTTCCTAGAGGTTTTGTTGCAGCATTGGAGGTTAAATCAACATTATTGGGAAAGATTCGAGAAGCTCAGAAGGATGACAAAGAAATTGCCGAGACAAAGGAGAAGATGAGTGAAGGAAAAGCCAGAGGTTTTCGTGAGGATGAGCATGACACCTTGTGGTTTGAGGACCATGTTTATGTGCCCAATAACGCCGAGATCAGGAAGTTGATACTACAGGAAGCTCATGACTCGCCATACTCCATACACCCCCGAAACACCAAGATGTATTTGGATTGAAGGAACGTTTCTGGTGGACTGGAATGAACAAGGACATTGCCGAGTATGTATCCATATGTGATGTATGTCAGAGAGTGAAGGCAGATCATCAGAAGCCAGCAGGACTACTGCAGCCAATGCCGATACCCGAATCGAAGTGGGAAAAGCTTGGCATGGATTTTATCACTGGATTACCCAGGACCCGATCGGGATATGATTCTATCTGGGTAGTAGTGGACCGCTTGACCAAAGTAGCTCACTTTATCCCAGTGAAAACCACCTATACTAGTGTGAAGTTGGCCAAGATATATATGACCAGGATCGTATGTCTGCACGGAGTTCCGAGGACCATCGTATCAGATAGAGAAACATAGTTTACTTCAAAGTTTTGGCACCAGCTGCACCAGACTTTGGGTACCAGGCTAGAGTTCAGTACAGCTGTTCATCCGTAGACAGATGGATAGACCGAGAGAGTCAATCAGATTCTGGAGGACATGTTGAGAGCTTGTGCACTAGATTATGGATCTAGTTGGGACAACAATTTACCCTACGCGGAGTTCTCATACAACAACAACTACCAGGACAGTTTGAAGATGGCACCTTTCGAAGCCTTGTATGGAAGGAGGTGCAGAACACCGTTGATGTGGGATGAAGTTGGAGACCGCCAATTGTTTGGACCGGATTTGATTAAAGAGTCGAAAGAGAAGGTTAAGCTGATTCGAGATAGACTGAATGTGGCTAAGTCCAGGCAGAAGAGTTATGCAGACTTAAAATGCAAGGAGGTAGTCTATGAAATCAAAGACCGAGCCTATCTTTGTGTGACTTCTGCGAGGAGTTAAACGCTTTGGAGTAAAGGGAAAGTTAGCCCCGAGATTTGTTGGACCATACCGAGTTTTCGAACGTATGGGAGATGTAGCCTACAAGTTGGAGTTACCCGAAGGACTGTCAGGAGTTCATGATGTGTTTCACGTTTCCCAGCTGAAGAAATTCCATGCAGAGATGGCCGATATTCCTCTGAGAGATACAATGCCCTTGGAAGCAATTTAGTTGGACGGTGATCTGACCTACGAGGAGAAACCAGTCAAGATTCTCGAGTTTGCCAGCCGAGTTACACGCAGCAAGGTTATCAAGTTTTGCAATGTTCAGTGGACCACCATACCGAGGATGAAGCCACCTGGGAACGAGAAGATGATCTACGCAAGGACGACCCACACCTATTTTCTAGCCAACCCGAATCTCGAGGGCGAGATTCATCTTAAGGGGGGTAGGTTTGTAACATCCTAAATTTTCAATTTGGAATGTTATAAATAGGTCATTCATGCATATCATGTTTTATTTCATTTTGTTTTGCGATCCTAGAAAATCCTAAGCAACTCAAGGACCCACGGAGAGAGTTGGGGGTTTCACGATTTTCATATTTGAATTTTCTCAAATATCGAAACTAGGATCATTCTAGTTTTAATTATTTTCTCTTCGAAAATATTTCATATTAAAATATATGAGAGGAGATAATATGACTTCTCCAAAATAAAAGAAATATTGGAGGAAAAATGTTAAAATCAAATAAATAATTTTAGTTGGATTTTATTTTGAATTAGGAAAAATATGCGTTTTTCAAAAAAAATTTATAGGCCCAAATAGATGTTCACTTTGTCCGCAATATTATTAGAGGATTGTGAGAATTTATTTCAAGATTTTTGGACTCCGTTTAGTTTTTCTTTTATTATTTTTTCGCACCAGTATTTAAAAAAAAGTCAACCGACCTTAACGGGCCGTGACCGACCCGGACTTCTGCCGGGCAGGCTTTATAAGCAGCCGCCCGAGGCCGCCCCAGCCCACCAAGCCACCCGCGCCCCGCCCGAAACCCTAAGCCGCCGCCGCTGCCCTCGGCCGCCACCGCCGCCGAGCTGCCGCGCCGCCCATCGCTGCCGACCACCACCGCCGCACCGGATCTCGCCGAGCCGCCGCCGTTGACCGTTTGACCGGTCGTTTTTTTCTAGAAAACCCTAGATTGGTTTTTTTATTTAGATCGGTTTTCGTTCGTCCGTACATTCATTTTAACGAACGCTGTTCGTCAGTTAGCCGCAGACAGCGAACGTTCGTTCGTTAGCCTGTTCATCTCGTTTTGTTTTCAGGGTTTTTCCGTGATTATTTTCGATCGCGATTTCTGCCCTAATCTTCATTTTAGTTTATCTTTTCGCTCGTTTAGCGAAATCAGGTGAAATAAGCGCCTAGATCTTCGTCTCGAAGACCTCTTTCTGTTTAACCAACTTGAACAAGATTTTGGTACTGTAAAATTTGACTTTAGTCCAGATTAGCAAACGGATCTTGTTTCTTTCGTAGTTTGAGTTTCGTTGCTCCGTTTGGTTTGATTCTTTTTGCAAATCGAATCTTGTCGTGGAATTGTCACGGCAGATGTCCTTGGGCCAGGACTTAGTCGTGGATCCATCGCAACTAGGAAGCTTGAAGGGGTTATGCGGGACAAGGAACACGAGGGGTTATACTGGTTCGGCCTTTACGGTGAAGGTAAAAGCCTACGTCCAGTTCGAGGTGTTATTGATTAGGGTTATGATCGCCAGGGAGCTAAACAGCTATCCCAGCTCTCGGAGAGATTGTTGTCGCCCCTAAACCGCTGCCGGGTCGTCCCTTTATATAGGGAGGCTGACGCCCAGCAGCCCTTAGAGTCCCGGCCGGCTCATAAGAGTGTCCGGCTCGGACTCTAAAACAATACTTGCCTTACACTACAAGTCTACTATAGCAATGATTGTAACTACGGGCTTTAAGTCATATCTGGGTCTCAGCCCATCTCTGGCCCATTATCCTGAAACCTAGCTCCGGGCTTCTGGTAATGATCCTTGGAGTAACCCGGCCCTCCTGGCGGGTGACCCCCAGGTCTATATCCTCAACATTAGGCCCCAGATTGACTTGAGCCGGCTCGTGTCAATCTTCAGCTCCGCAGTCAGAAAAAATCTCCGGCTTATCATTCATGTGAAGGTCATAACCCGGAGTGACGTCATCCTCTGGACTCCGGGTAATCCGCCGTGACGTCATCCTCCATTAACTCCGTTTTTTACTCCGCCAGATCCGCAACGGATCTTTGCTTTTACTGTCCTTCCGAGAATCGAGGCGCCGTGAGGGGGAGATAACCACGCCGTGGCCTCCTCAAATCCCGCGCCCACTTATGACTCGGCCTTATAAATAGGCCGGCCCGGCACTCTCTTCTTCACACTCTCCTTCTTCTTCCTCGCACTGCCGTTCCTCTGCCCGAGCTTCTGCCGCCGCCACCGCCGTCGCACCCCTGGTCTTCCTCAACCCGGCCGCTGCATCAACCTGACTCGGACCAGATAACGTCGGCGACCTCCGCTCTTCTCCAGCTCCGGTGAGTCCCCTCTGCCTTACTAGCATAGATCTAGGACAGAGTTCATCTGTGTTCTTCATGCTCATCACCGTTACCGCAAGTTTCGGTAACCCCTGTAGCCACTGCCCCCCGTTGATCCTTAGGCTTGTGTAGAACCACCGCGGTAGATATCTGAGGTTCATTTCTTCTGCAAGAACACCTCTTTTTACTGCATAAGGACTGGGTTCCATCTCAAGAACCTCCCCTGCTTCTGTTTTTTAGGTCTAGAAAACTTTCTCTGCTCCGACTACTTTAATCCAAAAAAGTTACTGTAATGTGTGAAATCTGTTTACCACACTTAGTAAAAACTGCAGTCCTTGAATCTTGGCGGCTTATCTTTCCGACTTAGAGAACACACGCGCCGTAGAACTTTCCGGTTTAAAGAGAATCATGCTCTGTAGTATCTTCCGACTTAACCGCAGTAAGCCGTAGACAACCAACTTATCCTGAAAGCCCCGACGGCTTAGATAACCCACCGTATCAATACATACCATTAGTCCCCTTCATAAGCCATCGTTGTAACTTGAATGATAAACTCCGGCTTATAATTAACCCGGACACTTTTCTCTTCCTCGTAGACCACCAACCGTCACCATGCCTCCCAAGGCTCCCATCACTTGCAACTGGATGAAATCGAGCGTCACCGAAGAGACCCTGGCCAACTTCGTTAAGTCCGGATATCTGCCTAAGAAGGAAGTGATGTCCTACCGTGCCCCTGACCCGTCCGAAGAAAGGCCACAGCCGAGAGACGGGGAGGTAGTGATTTTTGCCGACCATATGAGCCGGGGCTTCGCACCGCCCGGCTCAAAATTCTTCCAGGACGTGCTCAACTCCTTTGATCTTCGGCCTCAGGATATAGGACCCAATTCCATATCCAACATCTGCAACTTCCAAGTTTTTTGTGAAGTATATCTTGGAGAAGAGCCGAGTCTGCTGCTCTTCAGAGAGCTGTTCTATTTGAACCGCCAAACCGAGTGCGCAAACGGTCCAAGTCTAGAGTTAGGCGGCATCTGCATCCAACGGCGCAGGGATTGTCTGTTCCCTTACGCAGAACCGCCAAGTCACCCCAAGGACTGGAACATGACTTGGTTCTACTGCCAAGACACGTCCCCGGCTGATGAGAGCCCGCTGCCCGGCTTTCGCCCAACGCGCCT
This sequence comes from Triticum aestivum, assembly GCF_018294505.1. Taxonomy (NCBI): domain Eukaryota; kingdom Viridiplantae; phylum Streptophyta; class Magnoliopsida; order Poales; family Poaceae; genus Triticum; species Triticum aestivum. Next base: position 429,450,777 of record NC_057814.1, on the reverse strand, counting down.
GGAACCAACTCATCCATTATCCGACAAGCTGACTGCCGCAGAATGCCAGCCTCTGCTTCCAACGATCAACAAGATCAAAGCCCTGCTAGGCAATGGTCTGAACGGAATTGACCTGGTCCGGGTCTGGATCTCATGGCGGGTGATCACATTGAGCCGCCGCCCCGGCTTAATGTGTGAGTACACCGGGCGAAAGGATGACCCGCAGAGGCACAGTCGCAATGATCTTCCAGAAGACGTTGCTGAAGAAGAGACCAAGGCTCTTTTAAACGAGAGCCTGGCAGACTGTGGAAGAACCGGGCTAGCCCCGTTCTGCAAGACCAATCCAGCCCCAGCGGTAAGCCGCTGACTTTAACCTTTCCATTTTGTTTTACCTGTCATCTTACTAAGAACTCATTACTGTATTTCTCAGGTTGATGATAAATTCTGGCGGGTCAAGTATGACCACGAGGCGGCCAAGAAGGCCAGGAAGGCGAAGAAAGCCGCCAAGAGAGCCGCCCCTCGCAAAAAGGGAAACAGACCCACTGCTTCGGAGCTGCTGCAATTAAGCGATAGCTCCGAGTCAGAGGTAACCCTTAAATCTTTTAAATTCTTGCAGTATATGTTGTCTGATGCTGTCCGCCTTATCAACACTTGCTTATTGACAGGATGACACCGGCGCCAGTAACCCGGTGGTCGAAGAGGTAACATCACTTTCCTCCGGCTCGGAGCCTTTACCACAGCTGAAAGTCTGAAGGGTAACCCGGAAAGTAAGCTTTTCCCATCGATTAGCTCACCGAGACCCTCAATTTCTTTTGAAGCAGCAAGGCCACGAGAGCCGGCGTCACACCCGGGCCCGCAAGGACACCGACCTCTCCACTGGGTTACCCGACGCAACGAGGAAACGCCGCACTGAGGTTTTTTCTCACCTGTACCCTTTTCATCCGTTGGCGGGTGTCATCCGTCAGCCACTCAACTCTTCTGACTCCAATTACCAGGAGACCTCCCCCTCCTCGGGTGACTCCATGCAGTCAAGTCTGCCGGCCTTCAAGACTGCCCCCGGGTAATAACAATCTCCTTACATTATCTGTCTGTACTTACCCTTTGTATGCCTAACACTTCTGCCTTTTCAGTGCCCAGGCAAAGCTCACCAAAAGAGTAAAGAAGACCAGGTCAGCCGGAGTGCCCGACTTGCCTGAGCCGGAGACGACGGCTCAAGAGCCGCCAGTCGCCTCCGCCCCTGAAGCCACCATTCCCATGGATACGGCGCCTGAAGCCCCTGCCCCGACCACCAAGACAACGACCGAAGCGTTAGCTAACCCGGAGGCCTCCGGCTCAGCCCCACCAGCTAACGACCCGGACGTGGTAATTACCCGGACGGAGTTTGTTGAGCCGGGGAGGCCAACCGCGCTGGCCAAATGCTCCGCGAGGGGGGAGTTGCTGCAACCCCACCGGGTGAATCTGGATCTATCCAGCTACACCGACTTAAGTATTGGAGAACTCGTCTCAGGCTACATCAGCCAGGTTCACAAGAGCCGGGACGCCGAGATCGCCATGGTCAACCAGATCCAACAAAAATCTGAGGTAACCTTCTGCTGTTCTCTTACTTTCCGCATAGTGATCCTTGCCATTCTAGCCCCCAAGTCTAGGACTTATACTTGAATATGTTGTAGACTTTAGATTCCGGCTTACTGAACTGAGCCGGCCGTACATAGATAGATACGTTCAATATGCATTAGCCCCCAAGTGCCAAGTGTCTTTGCTTGGAAAGCGCTTGGGACTTTATAGAATGACTGTTAATAACCCGGAAATATATGCAGGCTGTTGGCAAGAAATTAGAGTCGGACCTGGCGGATCTCAAGAGCCGGCTGAAGGCACAAGAGATGGAGACCCGGAAGGCAAATGCCAAGTTTGTCTCCAGCATCGCCACTCAGGAGAAATTGAAGACTGAATTCGACGCTGGGCGGAAGGCCTGGGCTGAGGAGAAAGCTGCACTGGTGACCCGGGCAGAACAGGCGGAGAAGGCCCTCACTGAGAAGACCGCTGAGCTCTCCGGTCTAAAGCGCCACGTGTCCCAAATGGTAGCTGCCATCTTCGGTAAGTTGCCTCACCGGCTTTCATTCAAGTTGGAATGTTTACATCTCTTAACTCATCCTTATCACCGGGTCATCTGATGTTGTTAAACAGGTTCCAGAAGCACCAACTTGAACCAGAGCGTGGTCACCAAGTTAAAGGCCGTGTACACCCTGGTGGAACAGCTCTACACCGAGTCACAGCGGGCCTTAGCTGTGGTGGCCCTGTCAAACGAAGTGCCGACTCATCTGGCCGAAGTCCTGCGCCGGCTCGCAGTTCTGCCGCAGCGGATCCAGGAGCTACGACGGGCATCCGCGAGATCCGGAGCAATCGCCGCACTGAGCCGGGCCAAAGCCTTCTTGCCGGAGCTAGACCCGGCAGATATCGCCCTGGGTTACCCCAGCCTGAAAGAAGACGGCTCAGCGTTCGACCAGAAGGACTTCGCGGCTTGTGTGAAGGCTGTGCGCCCGGTGGCCACCATCATCGGGAACGACACCGATTTAACCAAGTATCAGCCGGGATACAACGCGGAGAATCAGAGGATTCCAACCCCTCGCTATGAAGCTATCAATCTGATTCCCCCGGCTCGCCAGCACACCTTCGCCCTGGAGATTAACCCGGCCGGGTTAATTGACGAAGAAGCTCAGTTCGAAGCTCTCAGCGGCATCAACTGGAAGTCGTCGACCTTCGAAGCCTTGGAATCAGCCGAAGCAGAAGATGAGCCGGGGACTTCAACTCAGTAGGCGTCATAAACCGGCTAGCGGCTCACTAAACAACGCCCCATCCTTGAAACTGTGAAAGACTTTTGTAATAGAGTAGGTGCAACAATTTATCTCTGCCGTGCCATCGTGCACGTAATGAATGCTGAAATCCTTTGAAGTCATTCTTTTGATGCTCCTCCGGGTCGTAATTATCCCTTTGTCCTTCTCAACCTTAAAAAGTGCCTTCAAATATCTGCATAGAAAGGCAAATTACAAGTCGCAAGGCGGCTTACCGCCCTGAGAATCAGGTGTTTGAGATGGATAACCCGGGATACGAACCAAAAAAGATTGGTCCTTAACTATACTCGAACATAGCTGTGATGACACACTTAACAGCCTGTAAGCATGCTTCCGGGTTAAATAACCCGGGTAGCACGGTTGGTACCTTAACTCGAATTTATTTGTCTTGATGACATCCATGATGCTCAACTAACAAGATAAACCAAAATTAAGCCGGCAAGTGAAACCCGGCAGTACATACTTTGACATGATCAAGGCAAGTTGTGGTAAAATATAAAAACTTAAGGGCTTCCGGTTCAAATACGACCAGAAACTCGGTCCAAAGGGGTTAAGCTAAGATTCGGATACGATCATATAGCCCCCAGTGGGTTTGACGATGCCAATCAAGAGGGTATCGACAGCTATGTTCTCTTTGGTTTGAATACGACCCATGTTTGAACAGGAAGCCCCCAAGTGATTCTGAAAATTTGTTTAACGACGCTGATTCGAGTACGATCCACGTCGGTTCTCAGAGGGGTTACACTATGATTCAAATATGACCAGAGGCAACTTCCCAATGAGCTCGGCACTTTGCCAATCAAATGGGTATCGACAGCTATGTTCTCTTTGGTTCGAATACGACCCATGTGTGAACAGGAAGCCCCCAAGCGACTTTACTGCTTACAGCTAGATTCGAAGATGATCATAAGCCGGATCTTCTGTAAGTCAGCATGTAACAACACACATTTTTGGAAGAGAGCAAAGGACAGAGGTCCTGCTTTATTGCTTTATCATAATATATACATGGCTGAGATAAATATGTACATCACAAGAGTCGGAAGCTCAAGTGTAGTAAGGCCGAAGCTGAGCTATGTTCCACGGCCGACGGGTCTCCTCCTCAGATTTACGCGAGTCCTTATGCTCCCGGATATCAATGAGGTAATATGACCCATTGTGCAAGTTCTTACTGACCACAAAAGGCCCTTCCCAAGGTGGGGATAACTTGTGTGCATCTGTTTGATCCTGGATGAGCCGGAGCACCAGGTCGCCCTCCTGGAAGACCCGGGACTTGACCCGGCGGCTATGATAATGGCGCAGGTCTTGTTGGTAAATCGCTGAACGGGCGGCTGCCACATCACGCTGTTCGTCCAGCAAGTCCAGAGCATCTTGGCGCGCCTGTTCATTATCCGTCTCAACATAAGCCGCCACACGAGGTGAATCATGACGGATGTCGCTGGGGAGAACTGCTTCTGCTCCATAAACCATGAAGAAAGGCGTGAAGCCTGTAGACCTGTTGGGAGTAGTGTTGATGCTCCATAAAACGGAGGGCAACTCCTCCACCCAACAACCTGGCGTCCGTTGCAAAGGGACCAAGAGCCGGGGTTTAATGCCCTTCAGAATCTCCTGGTTAGCTCTCTCAGCTTGACCATTGGATTGGGGGTGTGCCACTGAAGAGACATCAAGCCGGATATGCTCTCTTTGACAAAACTCCTCCATAGCGCCTTTGGACAGATTAGTGCCATTGTCTGTTATGATGCTGTGTGGAAAGCCGAAGCGGAAGATCACCTTTTTCATAAATTGAACTGCCGTGGCTGCATCACACTTGCTAACTGGCTCAGCTTCCACCCACTTCGTGAATTTGTCCACTGCCACCAAGAGGTGGGTCTTCTTATCCTTGGACCGTTTAAAAGGCCCGACCATATCAAGCCCCCAGACCGCAAAGGGCCAAGTGATCGGGATGATCCTCAATTCCTGAGCCGGCACATGAGCCCGTCGGGAGAACCTTTGGCAGCCATCGCATTTACTGACCAAGTCCTCTGCATCAGCGTGCGCCGTCAGCCAATAAAAACCATGACGGAAAGCCTTGGCCACAAGAGACTTTGAACCGGCATGATGGCCACAATCCCCTTCATGGATCTCGCGCAAGATCTCTTGACCTTCCTCAGGGGGGATACAACGCTGGAATGCCCCTGAAACACTGCGATGATGCAACTCGCCATCGATAACAATCATTGACTTAGCCCGCCGGGTTATTTGCCTGGCCAGAATTTCATCCTCAGGCAACTCTCCCCGGGTTATATAAGCCAGATATGGCATTGTCCAGTCTGGTATGATATGAAGAGCCGCCACCAGTCGTGCCTCCGGGTCAGGGATAGCCAAGTCCTCCTCTGTAGGCAACTTAACCGAAGGGTTATATAGGACATCCAGGAAATTGTTAGGCGGCACCGGCTTTCGCTGAGAGCCGAGCCGGCTTAAAGCATCAGCCGCCTCATTCTTCCTGCGGTCAATGTGCTCCACTTGATATCCCTGAAAGTGCCCGGCAATGGCATCAACCTCGCGGCGATAAGCCGCCATTAGAGGATCCTTAGAATCCCAGGTGCCTGATACTTGTTGAGCCACCAAGTCTGAGTCACCAAAACACCTCAGCCGGCTTAAGCTCATCTCCTTAGCCACCCGAAGACCGTGGAGCAAAGCCTCGTACTCAGCCGCATTATTAGTGCAAGGAAACATCAACCGTAGCACATAATGGAACTTGTCACCTTTAGGGGAAGCCAAGACCACACCAGCCCCCGAGCCCTCCAGCTGCCTGGACCCATCAAAGTGAATAGTCCAATAAGTGTTATCCGGCTTTTGCTCGGGTACTTGTGACTCTGTCCAATCATTGATGAAATCTATCAAGGCCTGAGACTTAACAGCAGTGCGTGGCACATATTTGAGGCCCTGAGGTCCAAGTTCTATAGCCCACTTAGCAATTCTCCCTGTAGCCTCTCTGTTCTGGATATTATCACCGAGAGGGGCGGAACTGACCACAGTGATGGGATGACCTTGAAAGTAATGCTTAAGCTTCCGGCTCGCCATAAACACCCCATATACGAGCTTCTGCCAATGCGGATACCGCTGCTTGGACTCAATGAGCACCTCACTGACATAATAAACCGGCCGCTGAACCGGATGCTCCTTACCCACCTCCTTGCGCTCCACCACAATAGCCACGCTGACGGCTCGTGCGTTTGCCGCTACATACAGTAGCAAGGGCTCCTTATCAACCGGAGCAGCAAGGACGGGGGGCTCTGCCAGTTGCTTTTTGAAATCCTCGAAGGCGGTATTAGCTGCATCATTCCAGACAAAGTTATCAGTTTTCTTCATCAATTGATATAAGGGCATAGCCTTCTCACCCAAACGGCTTATAAACCGGCTTAACGCAGCGATGCGACCCGCCAAACGCTGAACGTCATTTATACATGCCGGCTTAGCTAGAGAAGTGATAGCTTTGATCTTCTCTGGGTTAGCCTCAATGCCCCTATCAGAGACCAAAAAGCCCAATAGTTTGCCTGCAGGAACACCAAAAACACATTTGGCCGGGTTAAGCATCATCTTATAGACCCGGAGATTGTCGAAGGTTTCCCTTAAGTCATCTATCAGGGTTTCCTCCTTGATGGATTTAACCACAATGTCGTCCACGTAAGCGTGAACATTGCGCCCGATCTGCTTATGAAGGCAATTCTGCACACAACGCTGGTAAGTCGCCTGTGCACACTTGAGTCCAAAGGGCATAGACACATAGCAGAAGGCTCCAAAGGGAGTGATGAACGCCGTCTTCTCCTGGTCCTTAACTGCCATCTTAATCTGATGATACCCGGAATAAGCATCCAAGAAACTTAAGCGTGCACAACCTGCTGTGGCGTCAATGATTTGATTGATACGGGGGAGAGCAAAAGGATCAGCCGGACACGCCTTGTTCAAGTCCGTGTAGTCCACACACATCCGCCAGGTGCCGTTCTTTTTAAGTACGAGCACCGGGTTAGCCAACCACTCTGGGTGAAAAACCTCAACAATGAACCCGGCCGCCAAAAGCCGGGCCACTTCTTCACCAATAGCCTTCCGCCTCTCTTCGTTAAACCGTCGAAGGAACTGTCTGACCGGCTTAAATTTTGGATCCACATTGAGAGTGTGCTCAGCGAGTTCTCTAGGTACACCTGGCATATCAGAAGGTTTCCATGCAAAGATGTCCCTATTCTCACGGATGAACTCGATGAGCGCGCCTTCCTATTTCGGGTCCAGATTTGCACTGATGCTGAACTGCTGAGATGAGTCACCTGGAACAAAATCAACAAGTTTAGTCTCATCGGCTGATTTAAACTTCATTGCTGGTTCATTCTCCGTGGTTGGCTTTTTCAGAGAGGTCATATCTGTTGGGTCAACATTGTCTTTATAAAATTTCAACTCTTCTGTGGCACAAACAGACTCTGCATAAGCCGCGTCACCTTCCTCACACTCCAGAGCCACTTTCCGGCTGCCGTGAACTGTAATGGTCCCATTGTGACCCGGCATCTTGAGCTTTAAGTACACATAACACGGCCGTGCCATGAACTTGGCGTAAGCCGGCCGTCCGAATATAGCATGGTATGGACTTCTTATCTTGACCACCTCAAAGGTCAACTTCTCCACCCTGTAGTTGTTTTCATCACCAAAAGCCACTTCCAATTCGATCTTGCCGACTGGATAAGCCGACTTACCGGGTACCACACCATGGAAGATAGTATTTGACTGGCTGAGGTTCTTATCAACTAGCCCCATACGACGGAAAGTCTCATAATAGAGGATGTTGATGCTGCTGCCTCCATCCATGAGTACCTTTGTGAACTTATAGCCTCCCACCTGAGGAGCCACTACTAAGGCCAGGTGGCCCGGGTTATCCACCCGGGGAGGGTGATCCTCCCTACTCCACACTATGGGCTGCTCCGACCACCGTAAGTAGCGTGGAACTGCCGGCTCAACAGCATTAACAGCCCTCTTGTGAAGCTTCTCGTCTCGTTTGCACAAACTAGTGGTGAACACGTGATACTGTCCACCGCTAAGTTGCTTCGGGTTGGTCTGATAGCCCCCCTGTTGCTGTTGATGACCCTGACCAGACTATTGATTGAAGCCCCCTTGACCGTTCTGAGGACCGGAATTTGACCCGCCACCCGGGCCATGAAAGCCGCCAGCGCCGGAGCCGCCTGCGCCTGGGCCGCCGCCCGGGCCATTGTAGTTTTTAAAGGCCTTCATGATAGCACAATCCTTCCACAGATGAGTCGCTGGCTTCTCTCTAGAGCCGTGTCTCGGACAAGGTTCATTCAACAGCTGCTCCAGAGAAGGTCCTGACCCGCCGCCTCGGGGAGGGGGCCTCCCCTTGCGTCGCTGGTTGTTGCCTTGGGTGTTGGCTATGAACTCCAGGCTGCCATCGGCCTTGCACTTGCCTCCTCCTTGATTCCCCGGGTTAAACTGAGGGCCCTTGCCATTGCCGTTCTTCTTTCCCTTCCCTGTCCTTTCATCATCTGAAGGGGGATCCTTGGTACCATCGGAATCAGCGTATTTGACAAGAGCCGCCATTAGTGTACCCATATCCGTGCAGTCACGTTTAAGCCGCCCAAGCTTCATCTTTAGGGGCACAAAACGACAGTTCTGTTCTAACATCAAGACTGCAGAGCCGGCGTCCATCTTATCTGACGAATGTATGATCTCCTTGACCCGGCGAACCCAATGGGTCGTGGACTCACCCTCCTGCTGCTTACAGTTAGTCAAATCCACAATTGACATAGACTGCCTACAGGTATCCTTGAAGTTTTGAATGAACCGGGCCTTCAGCTCAGTCCAAGACCCAATGGAGTTTGGTGGCAGCCCTTTTAACCACGTGCGGGCCGTTCCATCTAACATCATGGTAAAATGTTTGGCCATGGCCGCCTCGCTGACCTCTAGCAGTTCCATAGCCATCTCATAACTCTCAATCCAGGCCGCAGGCTGTAAGTCAGCTGTATAGTTAGGCACCTTCCTAGGGCCCTTGAAATCCTTAGGTAAACGTTCATTACGGATGGCCGGCACCAAACAAGGGACACCCCCGGTCCTGGTAGAAATACCCACATCAACGGACGCCGTTGGATAAGCCGGGGGGGTCTGATAAGCCGTCAATTGCGGCACCTGCTCCGCCTCTTGCCGTGCTTGGTCTGCGGCGTAGAAGGTTCCAACATGAGCCGGGCCATGGCGTCGGACATTACTTGAGCCGGTCGCCGAGACCATGTGCCGGCTGTAGCTCGGGCTCTGGCCTGGGCGAGGAGTTGAGTGGATCCTGTCCCGGCTATAGGAGTACGCCTCTTGCTGTGCTAGGGCCGTCTGCAGGAGTTCCCTGACCCGGCGGGTTTCCACGGCTGCCGGAGAATTGCCGTCAACGGGAAGAGCCGCCAGTCGTGCTGCCGCAGCTACCATGTTCTCCAGCGGGTTATCGTAATGACCCGGGGGTATTGGCACATACTGAGGCGGGGCAGGGGGCGCCTGGGGAGGCCCCATTACTAGTGGCTGAATAAGGGGTCCCGACCCGGGCGCAATGACCCCTGGTGGGTTACTGGATCCCGCACCCGGCGTGTTGAATAGATTGCGCGGATCGTAAACCGGCGGGAGTCGGGACTGGGCCTTCTGATGCCTCCTTCTCATGACCTCGTTGGCCGCGTTCTGATCCATCGTGAGTTGGAAGGACTGCGCCTGAATCAACTGAGTCCGGGCGTCGAGAGCCGCCCGCTCCGCCGCCAGCCTGATCCCTTCTGCTGCAAGATCCTCTTTTGCTTTCATCAGATCCAATTTTAACTGTGCCACCTCCGCGTCATGCTGGGCTTGATCTGCCGGGTCAACCGTGGCAGTTAACAGGGCCGTCATCTTATCTGTGAGATCCATCAGCATCTGAGCCGGGGAAGGCTCCGGGTTTTCTGATCCGGTAGCGGGGTTCTGAACAGGCTGCGCACCAGCCATAAAAACTCCGACCTGACTTGGCGGCTCAAAAAGGTCCGGAATACTGTTGCCATCGGAATAACCCATGAGCCTGTCATCTTGAAGTTGGTACAACGAGTTTGACTCATCAGCGGCCGACTCGCCGTCAGAGCCGGCGGCCGCCTCATCCCCAGACCCAGATGGATCGGAGGGCCTTCCATGGATGCATCCCACAAAAGCGCATTTTAAGGCAGGCTGGGCCCGGGCGGGTCGTGCGCGCTGAGCCGTTTCGATGAGATCGGCGCAGAGACCCGGCTCGGGGCCCGGCTCACCAACATTGCCAATGAAGACATGAATTCCGCCAAAGGGGACCCGGTACCCGTACTCCACTGAGCCGGCGTCGGGGCCCCAGTCCGCATCGTCGATGTAGAGCCTGCCGCGACGACTCTTGGTCATCCAGCCCACAGCGTATCCCTTGAGCCCTTCGAAGCTGCCCTTCAAGAACTCAAATCCACCATGCGCTCGCCCCACGGTGGGCGCCAACTGTCGTGGAATTGTCACGGCAGATGTCCTTGGGCCAGGACTTAGTCGTGGAGCCATCGCAACTAGGAAGCTTGAAGGGGTTATGCGGGACAAGGAACACGAGGGGTTATACTGGTTCGGCCCCTTACGGTGAAGGTAAAAGCCTACGTCCAGTTCGAGGTGTTATTGATTAGGGTTATGATCGCCAGGGAGCTAAACAGCTATCCCAGCTCTCGGAGAGATTGTTGTCGCCCCTAAACCGCTGCCGGGTCGTCCCTTTATATAGGGAGGCTGACGCCCAGCAGCCCTTAGAGTCCCGGCCGGCTCATAAGAGTGTCCGGCTCGGACTCTAAAACAATACTTGCCTTACACTACAAGTCTACTATAGTAATGATTGTAACTACGGGCTTTAAGTCATATCCGGGTCTCAGCCCATCTCTGGCCCATTATCCTGAAACTTAGCTCCGGGCTTCTGGTAATGATCCTTGGAGTAACCCGGCCCTCCTGGCGGGTGACCCCCAGGTCTATATCCTCAACAAATCTCTTCAGTTGAGTTTTCAGATTCGATCTTCTTATTTGAGATTTAACTATGCTTATTTGCTTGAGTGCTTATGTATGCTATTGTTTGTTTGCGATAGAATTCCCGGAGTGCGAAGCGTGCTACTACGAGTCTCTAGGTTTTGCGGATCGTCAGCAAGGCAAGTAACACATTGATCATACCCCTTTATTACCCAGTTTTTATGCATTAGTTTCAACCCTCACACATTGCATGAGTAGGATCTCTTGCCATGGGGTTTGGGAAGTAGATGATGAGGTAGAACCTATTACCTGTTTTATTATCAAACCCTTGAGAGTTACTTCTACATTACGCTTATATCGCCATGCTATGCTCGTAGACGTGGATTGGGTTGAGAGTATCCATGACAGATGTGAGTTTTTTAATTAATGGTTCAACTTAAGGCGGCAACTTAACACACATATGGGTGGATTTCTTGTGGGCACCTGGAGAATCCAGTGTTGTCCTAGGATATCCCGGAGTACCCGTGTGATCATCCTACGGTCCGCCTAAGGGAGTCCTGGACTAAGGGGTCCCCGGGCGTCCGACCCATTAGCTCAAGGGCCGGAATGATGGGCTGTGAGGATACGAAGACCGAAGACTGCACCCGTATTCGGATAGGACTCTCCTTGGCGTGGAAGGCAAGCTTGGCGACCAAATATGTAGATTCCTTTCCTTGTAACCGACCTTGTGTAACCCTAGATCCTCCCGGTGTCTATATTAATCGAAGGACTTAGTCCGGAGAGGGAGATAGATTCATGACCATAGTCATACAGGCTAGACTTCCAGGGTTTAGCCATTACGATCTCGTGGTAGATCAACTCTTGTAATACTCATATTCATCAAGATCAATCAAGCAGGAAGTAGGGTATTACCTCCATAGAGAGGGCCTGAACCTTGGTATACATCGTGTCCCCTGTCTCCTGTTACCATCGACCTTAGATGCACAGTTCGGGACCCCGTACCCGAGATCCGCCGGTTTTGACACCGACATTGGTGCTTTCATTGAGAGTTCCACTATGTCGTCCACAAAATGTTTGATGGCCCCTTCAATCATCAACAACAATGCTGTCCAAGGAGAAACCTTCCTCCCCGGACAGATCTTCGTATTCGGCGACTTCGCACTGCGGGCCAACTCGCTTGGCCGTCTGGAGCAGATCGACAGCTACGCCCCTGGCCATCAGGTCAGATAAGGGAGCTTGAACTACGTCGCAGACGTCCGTGGAGACTTGATGTTCGCTGGATTCGAGACCGCGGCGATTGCTCATGGTCAACCAGATGAACATGACCTAAATCTGTCATCGGACCGCATCCAGGAGATTGCTCCTGTAACTGCTCTGGCCGTAGATCCGGAGCATATTGCGCCATCCACGGACGGGAGGCTCAACCCCACCGCGGTGGCCACAGATTCCATGGCGTTGGAACCGAACATAGACCTAAAGTCACACGTCGCCTTTGTCACCGGAACTCCGGACTCGTCTCTGCTCATAAATTCCGAACCATGTGAGTCCGCGGATGCCAAACTTGATTGTTTATCGATCTTTGAGTTCAGCGCCGCAGACGTCCTCCAGCACTCGCCCTTGGGCGATGTGCTAAACTCATTAAATAGCCCATCCTTGGCGGTGGACTCTCAGCCGAACTATGTCCGGCTCGAACTGGAGGCTGATGATGGGGGAGAATTTTGCTTCCCACCCACCACCCACTTCATAGCCACTGTCGAAGACTTAACCGACACGCTTGACTATGACTGTCAAGACATCGACGGCATGGACGACGATGCCGAAGACGAGGAGGCCCAAAACCCGCCGTTCACTAGACGATGGACGGCCACTTCCTCATATGACGTATACATGGTGGATACGCCGAAAAATAATAGCGGCGATGACAAGGAAAACCCAGCAAAGGAGGACCCTCCTAAAACACAACCAAAGCGCCGGCGTCAGCGGCGCCGCTCTAAATCCCGCCGCAGCAGGGACAGCAACACCGGCACAGGAGACGACAACACTCCGGATGGTGCCGAAGACACAGAAGAACTTGATGAACAAACTGCCGAGCAAGACAATCGGGAATCAGGGCATGTCAGCCCCGACGAACAGGCCATAGAAGAAGACTCGGAGGACGGTAGTTACCGTCCGCCCTCCGAGGAGGAGGTGAGCCTCGGCAACGAAGACTTCATCGTGCCTGAGGAGCCTCTGGAGCAGGAGCGCTTTAAGCTTCAGCTACTAGCCACTGCGAGGAGCCTGAAAAAGAAACAGCAGCAGCTTCAAGCTGATCAAGACCTGCTCAATGACAGATGGACCGATGTCCTGGCAGCCGAGGAATACGGCCTTAAACGCCCAGCCAAAAGTTACCCTAAGCGCAGATTACTACCTCAGTTCGACGATGAGGCGCCGGATCCTGCACCAGCATCACGCAATGCGGTTGATCGGCCACCGCGTGGTCAGGATGAAACGACAACCCGAGCCGGAAACCAGACTGCCCCACCCCGCCGTAAAGGCAGGGATAAGACAGCTCGGGCTATACATATGACCTCCGTGAAGACCTGGACAGTAGAGCATAACATACTAGATCGATCTACGGATCACGAGGATGTGCCTTGACGCGCGAGGACGGCTATCCATTCGGGCGTGACAAACCTAGTCACGCCCGGGCCGAAAACCGCAGATGGACTCCATCAGAGCTACGTCGCGATGCGGCCCGATATAGAGGCACTGCACACGCTCTTTGCTTCACCGACGAAGTAATGGACCATGAATTCCCAGAAGGGTTTAAACCCGTAAACATCGAATCATACGATGGAACAACCGATCCCGCGGTATGGATTGAGGATTTTATTCTCCACATCCACATGGCCTGTGGGGATGATCTTCACGCCATCAAATACCTCCCACTAAAACTCAAAGGACCAGCTCGACATTGGCTAAACAGTCTGCCCGAGAATTCTATTGGCAGCTGGGAGGACCTGGAAGAAGCTTTCCTCGACAACTTCCAAGGTACATATGTTCGGCCACCAGATGCGGATGACATAAGTCACATAGTTCAACAGCCCGGGGAGTCAGCCAGGAAGTTCTGGACTAGGTTCCTAACTAAAAAGAACCAGATCGTCGACTGTCCGGATGCCGAAGCCCTAGCGGCCTTTAAACATAGCATCTGCGACGAATGGCTCGCCCACCACCTCGGCCAAGAAAAGCCAAAATCTATGGCAGGCCTCACGGCACTCATGACCCACTTTTGCGCAGGTGAGGATAGTTAGTTGGCTCGTAGCAAAAACACAGCCAGCGAGGCGGACCCCTCTGAGGTTAAGAACAGTAACGGCAAGCTCTGACGTAACAGACACAAACGCCGATGCAATAGTGATAATACCGATGACACTACAGTCAACGCCGGATTCAGCGGCTCCAAGTCTAGCCAGCGGAAGAAACAGTACAAGAGAAACAATCAGGGACCATCCAGCCTGGACCGCATACTCGATCGCCCGTGCCAGATACATGGCACCCCAGACAAACCAGCTAATCATACCAACAGAGATTGTTGGGTTTTTAAACAGGCCAGCAAATTAAACGCCGAGAACAGGGAAAAGGGATCGCAAGGCGAGGACGATGACGAGGAGCCCCGGCAACCGAACACAGGGGGGCAGAAGAAGTTTCCCCCCAAGTCAAAACAGTAAACATGATATATGATACACACATCCCTAAAAGGGAACGCAAGTGTGCACTAAGGGACGTTTGTGCGATAGAGCCAGTCGCCCCAAAATTCAACCCATGGTCATCGTGCCCGTTCACTTTTGCTCGTCGGGATCATCCGACCAGTATTCGGCATGGCGGAACAGCTGCACTAGTCTGGACCCAATCATTGATGGATTCCACCTAACACGAGTCCTCATGAACGGTGGCAGCAGCCTCAATCTGCTCTATCAGGATACAGTGTGCAAAATGGGCATTAAGCCATCACGGATCAGGCCCACAAAGACTAGCTTCAAAGGAGTCATCCCAGGTGTCGAGGCCCGCTGTACGGGCTCAATCACGCGTGAAGTGGTCTTCGGGTCTCCAAACAATTTCCGAATTGAGGAGTTAATCTTCGACATCGTCCCCTTTCGCAGCGGCTATCACGCACTGCTGGGACGAACCGCATCGCTCGATTCAATGCAGTGCCACACTATGCTTATCTTAAGCTCAAGATGCCCGATCCACGCGGCGTCATCACGGTTAACGGAAATACGGAATGCTCCCTCCGTACAGATGAGCACACAGCTGCCTTAGCAGCAAAAGTACAGAGCGGCCTTCTCAAGCAGAACCCTAATGCGGCTGCCAAGCCCACGGACACCGTTAAGAGGGTCTGAACTACCCCGCAGCAGGACAGGTCGGCTCGTCAGGAGCTCGATTAGCAATCCGGGCTCTGTCTCAGTCCCGATCAAGCGGTGGCATTCGCGTCGCGCGTACATAACTACGCACTCGAAATTCCGTGGGCATCGACGGAGGCACAACTAGCTTGTGATCCACAGTGCGACTCAACCGGCACCGGATACACACATACTTTCACTTTTACTTTTTCCTTTCAGGTCTCAATCCCGCAGACCCCATCCGATGGCCTGATCATGGATCCTCTCGAAGGACAAGCACACCAAGACGGCAAGAATCAGAGTGGTCAGTTGACCCTGTTGGATGGTATTATACAAGCTCGGCATGGGAGAGCCGCTGACATATGGGGGACTTCTCTAGGTGGTTTCATTAAACGATCACTCTACCTGTTTTTCAGGACCCATACGCAGCTCTCTCTTGGTGAAGGCATAGTAAATAGCCTTTCTGCTTATTGCACCACTTGTACGAATGCGCTTTAACGCACCAATGAAATTATAATAGAAACAGTTTGTGGCCTAAATTTCCACGGCTTTAGCTTACCACTGGTTCTTCCTCTTTCTTTCTTTTTTTCTTTTTGTTCCTGGTAATTCTATCAGATAACACCCGTACACTCGGTGTGTTCCACCTTGCCAGGGGCTTCATAGCACTCCACAACATGGCAACAAAAGTCCGAACACTTTTACAGTATAGTTCGGCACCCCGAATTTAGCATTATATGCATTGGCTCCGAATCATGTCTTTGGTCAATAGTTGGGTTTCCCGGCTCCTGTGCTTGCTACCTTACGTTCCGCTATATCGGCTAAGGTAGTAAAGGGAGAATTGCTGCGATTGTGCCCTGGTTTATCCAAAGGAGCACCTCAGTAGAGAAAGTCGAAAACTGACTGTCATGATAGGGCGAGAGCCGGTCAGCTGTTCGGAGGTTGCAAATCGTTGGAGATTTTTTCCGCATTACGCGAAGGATCGGTATTTCCCGATCAGATGCTCATAGCACTCTGGTTCGGATACCAGGGGCTGCGCCCATGTTTTATTATAAAACTCCTATGGCTAAGTGAGGGCGTTTAAGCCGCATAGTCTGATTGCCTGGTTCGTTGCACTAAACAACTCCTTCAAGGACCATACAACACGGCCGCACAGGAGGAAAAAATGAAAACATAACAAGCATTATATTACAAACCGACTTTGTTTCATCATACAAGGCAAAAACAACATGAATATATTCATTCGAAAATAATGTCTTGCCCACACTACGTTGCAACAATGTGAGACCCCTCTAGGACATCCGCAAAATAGCGCTCGGGTGTGCGGTACTCCTTGCCCTCTGGCGGCCCCCTGGTCAGCTCGACGGCGTCCATCTTCGGCCACCACATCTTGCAACGGGTAAAGGCCATGCGCGCACCTTCAATACAGGCCGATCGCTTGACGACGTCCAGCCGAGGATAGGCATTCACCAGCCACTTCACGAGTCCGAAGTAGCTGCCGGGCACAGCTTCAGCTGGCCATAGCCGGATTATCAAATCCTTCATGGCTAGTTCGGCCACCCTATGCAGCTCCACCAGCTGTTTCAGCTGATCGGTGAAGGGCACGGGATGCTCTAGTGCAAGATACTGTGACCAGAACAATTTCTCCGTGGAGCTCCCTTCTTCGGCTCGAAAGAACTCCGCGACGTCGGACACACTGCGCGGCAAATCTGCGTAGACTCCTGGAGAACTCCAAATCCGGGTTAGTAAGAAATACTTCTTCTTCATACACTTGCTTTGCATACTAAATGCCTTACCCGCCGCAATCTTCCTGGCCTCATGGATCTCCTGGAGGGTGCCCTGGGCCTCATTCCGGGCCATCTCCGCGCTCTGACGAGCCTTGGCGAGTTCGGTCTCTCGAACCGACGCGTCGCGCTCCAAAGTCTCGCACTTCCTCACTACGTCCTGGAGCTCTTGTTGAATCTCATTGACCCGGGCCTTGAGCTTCTTACGGGCGGCCTGCTCCTTGACAGCCTTCCCCTCGGCTTCGGCCAGGGCCTCTTTCAGGGCCTCGACCTTGGTCGTCGCTTCTATATACATCTTGAAACATTAGTCAATGCATATCATTTTACCTTCTTAATATAAAACGGGTTACCACATACCTTGTTTTCTTGGAGCTGCCTCCTCACCTGACTGAGCTCCTCCTCGGTCTACTCCAGTCTGTGCTTTAGTCCGGAGACTTCGGCAGTATGTGAGGCTGCGGCCAATAGCGACGCGTGCATATTCATTTAAGACAAGTTTAGTTAGTTTCCTGACATGAGGGATTGATCCTCTGTCCGGTTTTTCTTTCCGGACACCAGACAGTGTCTCAGGGGCTACTGTCTATATCGGGATTTTCTCCTTTTGCGTCGCTTACCTCAAAACCTGTCAGCAGGCTACTGCAGGCTTCGGTCAGTCCGCTCTTGGCAGAGTGAACCCTTTCAATCACCGTTCCCATAAGAGCACGGTGCTCCTCCATAATGGAAGCGCCTCACATCGCTTCTAGTATATTATCTGGTGCCCCTGGTTGGACAGGGGTCATCGGTGGAATAGGCATACCCCCTTCTTTTGAAGGAGGCTGCGTGCCGGATCCCGGAGCCGTACCGGTCTTCGGAATCGAGTCCGGTTGAGGGCCAAATTGAATACGGCCCTCACCCCCAGTCTCCATGGGAATTGACTCCCCCTGGTGTTAGGCGACGGGGGCTTCGCCTTCTGGCGCCTCTCCGCGGCCTGGGAAGGTCGGTTGGGAGAGCACCTCGTCGTCTCCCTTGGCCTTGGGAGAGTAAGCGGCCGGCGATGTCTCGCTGGCCATCTCCTTCGAGTCCAACGAACCATCTGATGAGGATCGCTGGGAGCTGTCGTGGGCCGGATTGTAATAGCATGATTGACCATGTCAATATGGCAAGGAGGAGAGGTTAGATCTATGGGCATGTACGAGTCCTAACAATTACGATGCGGCCCGGGGCTTAGTGCGGGGGCGTCGCTCTGGACTACTGTCGACGTCCCATGCGGAGCTGCCCACAAGCTGGCCTTTCCCCTTCTTGGGTGCCTCCGCCTCCAGAATTGTGGATGCCACCCTCTTCTTTCTCCCTCCATCAGGGGGAGAGTCGCTCTCCTCCTCCTTCTCCTCCTCTTCATCGTCATCTTCTTCGGCGACGGAGGAACGGGTCTTGTCTGTGGACGTAGTGTCCGCAGCACCCTTGCGGTGGGGGCCCCTTCGGACCCCCTTGACCTTCTTCGCCAGTGTCGTATAGGGGGTCGGCACCAGCATCTTCGCTAAACGCGGAATGACTGGTTCTTCAGGCAGCGGAGCCGGGCACTAGATCTTCTTCGCCCTCTCCATCCATTCATGAAGAAGCAATGACAGTAAAAGTTCAGATATCCTCCTTGAAACAGACAAGTAGAGGACACGTTAAAAACTTACCTCGCTGACGGGGTGGTTAACATCATGGCCACGGTCCGAATCCGTGGCTGGCGGTATCTCATTGCCCTTGAAGAGCAACCTCCAGGCATCTTTGTGAGTGGTCCCGAAGAGCCTCTTCAGGGTATGGTGCTTCTTCGGATTAAACTTCCATAGCGGGAGGCTTCGGCTTTGGCACGGGAGAATCCGGCGAACTAGCATCACCTGGATTATATCAACAAGTTTGACATTCTTGTCCACCATGCTCTGAATGCGCGTCTGCAGCGCTATCAGCTCGTCTGGCGAACACCAGTTTGGGCTCTTCCCAACCCAGGAGGTGAGCCGCATTGGACGACCGGGGTTGAATTCGGCAGCTGCGGCACAGTTGGTGCCGCGGGGTTCCGTAATGTAGAACCATTGTTTCTGCCATTCCTTGACAGTCTCCATGAAAGTGCCTTTCGACTAGGAGACATTGGACAACTTACTCACCATGGCTGCTCCACACTCCGCGTGCTGGCCATCCACCACCTTCGGCTTCACGTTGAACACTTTGAGCCACAACCCGAAGTGGGGTTGGATGCGGAGGAATGCCTCACACACGACGATGAACACCGAGATGTTGAGGAAGGAGTTCAGGGATAGATCGTGAAAGTCTATCCCGTAATAGTACATCAGCCCACGGACGAAAGCGTGGAGTGGAAACCCTAGTCCACGAAAGAAATGAGGGATGAATACCACCCTCTTGTTGGGCTTCGGCGTGGGGACGACTTGTCCCTCGGCCGGCAGATGGTGGGCGATTTACTTCGTCAAGTACCCGGCCGCCCGAAGCTCAGTAATGTGTTTCTCCTTGACAGAGGAGACCATCCACTTGCCTTGGCCTCCGGATCCGGACATGGTTGAGTGCTAGCTTAAGTGGTAAGAAGATGAGAACATGGGCACTGGAGCTCAAGGGTGGAATGGCGAATGAAAAGAGAAGGCGTGGGGGAAGAGGGGGGAATCCTTATCCCCTTATAAAGGCAGTAAATATCGAACGGCTCCCCACTCGCCCTAAAAGTCGCCTATTCCCAAGGGCTGTGTAAATGGCACGGTTGGGTTACCCACACCCACATTGATGAAAATCCCGCAATAAGGGGACACGATCTCTGCTTTGACAAGACGTGCCAATGGAAACCGCATCTCGAAACACAGAACGACGGACAAAAACGGATCGATATAGTGACCGAACAGATGTGATGTCATCTTGCAAAAAGTTGTCAGCTGATGGGGCTCATGGGATATTATATTCCCTCTATAGTTGTGTGTGGTGCGTGTGTTACAGGTCCGGGCACGATCAATACGTCTGAAGACTACCTTGGAGTTCGGAAGAAGGAACCCGCCTTGAAATGCCGAAGACAAATCTGCGCGCCGGACTCCTCATCATTGAAGCCAGGTTCAGGGGCTACTGAGGGAGTCCTAGGCTAAGGGGTCCTCAGGCGTCCAGCCCATTAGCTCAAGGGCCGGACTGATGGGCTGTGAAGATACGAAGACCGAAGACTGCACCCGTGTCCGGATAGGACTCTCCTTGGCGTGGAAGGCAAGCTTGGCGACCAAACATGTAGATTCCTTTCCTTGTAACCGACCTTGTGTAACCCTAGATCCTCCCGGTATCTATACAAACCGAAGGACTTAGTCCGGAGAGGGAGATAGATTCATGACCATAGTCATACAGGCTAGACTTCCAGGGTTTAGCCATTACGATCTCGTGGTAGATCAACTCTTGTAATACTCATATTCATCAAGATCAATCAAGCAGGAAGTAGGGTATTACCTCCATAGAGAGGGCCCGAACCTGGGTAAACATCGTGTCCCCTGTCTCCTGTTACCATTGACCTTAGACGCAGAGTTCGGGACCCCCTACCCGAGATCCGCGGGTTTTGACACCGACACCGCCACCCAGGCTCAAAGTGATCATAAGATTATTCATGCTAGAAACTTCCGTGTGCAACCACAGTCTATTATGGGCTCTAGCATAGTTGAGTAGGTTGCATGACCTCTTTCAGTGGTAGGCTAGCAGATGTAGAGGGAAAGTAGGTGTAACTGTCTACCCAGAGTAAAGAGTTAATGTTTCTGAAAGACTGTGTCTCGGTTATCCGTTTGTCAAACACCATGTAGTGCGAGAAATCCAACAGAGGAGATCGGGTCTTGTGGGGAAAAGTGCGCAAACCTCTGCAGAGTGTATAAACTAATTATGGTTAGCCGTGTCCCCAGTTATAGACATCTTGAGTATCTGGTACTTGAATTATTGATTAGATCTCATCACTCTAAACTAATTTGATGGGTTGTAAATGATCACTTTAATTGGGATTGAGTTGGAGGAACCTTCTCAATGATGTTTCAACCACCATGATAGTTAAATAAAATCTATTCCTTTGTTGTAGGAAAAAATTGGCTTTTCCAAAACATTATAACCATAGAGCCTCCACCAGCCATATATGCATGTAGTGATCGCATTTATCTGTTCATTGCTCTACTGTGTTATATTGCCAGCATATTCCATGTGCTGACCCGTTTCGGGCTGCAACATATCATGTTGCAGACTTTTCAGACGAAGAGTAAGGTGCGCTAGGTCGTTTGCCATGCACTCACCTATGCCGTTGGAGTTGATGGACTCACTTTATCTTCCAAGCCTTCCGCTGTTATCGTATTTAGATGGCCTTAAGCCATATTTATTGTAATAAGTTCTCTTTTGAGACATTCGATGTAATAAGTGTGTGATTGCTACTCTGTTATAAATCCTTCGAGTACTGTGTGTGTCAGCATTACCGATCCAGGGATGACACTGAACACAGAGATTTGACCGTCTGAGGTCGGATCGCTACATGGCTTGTGGCTGCACACGGAAGTTTCTAGCATGAATAATCTTATGATCCCTTTGAGCCTAGGTGGCGAACCATAGGATGATCACATGGGTACTCCGGGATATCCCATGACAACGCTGGATTGCTCCAGGTGCCCAGACAACCACTGGGTGCTCCAAGGTGCCTCAACCAATCCACCCAGATGTGTATTAAAGGAGCCACCTTAAGTTTAACCATTAATAATACTCTCACATTTGTCATGGATCTCTCAAACCCAAACCATGTCTACTAGCATAGCATAGCAGTATAAGCATAGTGTAGAAGTAACTCCTATGGTTTGAAATAAAGACGATAGGTTCTACCTCATCAACTACTTCCCAATACCCACATGTTAACAAGTCCTAACCATGCAGTGTTTGAGGATTGGAACTAATGCATACAAACTGGGTAATAAAGGGTATGATCAAAGTGTTACTTGCCTTGCTAACGATCTGGAAACCCTAGGGACTCGTAGTAGCACGCTTCACACTTCGGAAACTCTATCGTAAAAAAACAATAACATACATAAGCACTCCAATATAAGATGCAAGGGTAAAACTCAAGAGAAATGATCCTAACTGAAAATACAAGAGAAGAGCTTCGATTTGCAAAAAGAATCAATCGAATCGGAGCTACGAAACTTGAACTACGATCAAAAGAAGTTCGAATTCAAATCTGCTTGAAACAAAATTTTAAATTGTCAAAATCATGTTCAAGTTAATTACCTGGAAAGAGGGGATCGAGACAAAGATTTTGGCGTTGGTTTCAATGGATTTGGAAGAACGAGAAAAAAGTTGCGAGTGTTTGAAGATCAAGGGCTAATCTGCGATAAAAATAATCGCGGATAGGTCCCTGGCCGAAAATAAAATAAAAAGAAAAACCTAACGAACGAATGTTCGCTATCAGGGACAAACGAATGAATACGTTCGCTAACAGTGACATTCGAGTGAACGCTCGCTAGTTAGCGAACTCGAAAAAAACCCGATCTAAACCGTTGAACCGAAGAGAAAACCGACAAAACCTAAATAAAACGATCTAGGTTATATACCTAAAACCGGAGAAAAACCAGCGAGACGACGGCGGCTCCGGCGCGGGTGAGGCAGGGGCAGCGGCGGTGCGGTGGCGCGGGCGAGGCGCGACAGCGGGCGGCTACGGCGCCTGCGGCGGGCGGGCGGCAGCTGCTGTGGGGCGAGGTGGGGAGGAGGCGGCGGGGCGGCGCCTTATAAAGGCCCGGGGGCTCGGCGGCTTGGGGAAGGGGGCGGGGCGGCACGTGTCCAGCCGGGACATGGCGGCGGCGGCGAGGCTTGGGACTCTGTCCCGAGTCGGAGGAGGAGGCGGCGGTGGCTGGTGGGCCGGCCTGCTTGGCTGGGCCGTCGGCCCAGTCGGGCGGGAAGAAGTTTAAAAAAAATTCCGCCCGAATAAAATCCTAATAAAATATTAAATTCTAAAAATACCAAAAAAATTCACCGCCTAAACCTAATATTTAGAACAAAGTGAACATTTTTCTGGCCTAAAAATGCAATTTTCAAAAATGCATATTTTTCTAATTCAAATAAAATAACAAATAAAATCCAAATATAATATAAATTTGATTTTAAAATTTCTTCTCCAATATTTCTCTCTTTTGAAGAAGTCATATTATCTTCTCTCTTTTATTTTTAATATTGGAAATAATTGGAGAGAAAAATATTAAAACCAAATTGATCGTCTTTTCAAATTTGAGAAAAATTCAAATATGAAAATTTGTGAAATCTCCAACTCTCTTCTTGGGTCCTTGAGTTGCTTAAGATTTCTAGGATCACAAGACAAATGCAAATAAAATATATTATGCATATGATGACCTATGTATAACATCCAAATTGAAAATTGGGATGTTACAGAAGACCAATATATCGTCAAGCAAAATCATTACGAATTTCTGCACACACTTGCTGAATATGGCATTCATCAAGCGCTGCAATGTGGCGAGCGCATTGGAGAGGCCGAACGGCATCACTGGAATTGGAAATACACATGGTGCATCTTGAACGCGGTCTTTACTTTGTCCTCCTCGCGCATGCAGATTTTGTGGTAGCCGATGCGCAAGTCCAGCTTGGAGAAGATTGCGCGCCAGCCAATTCTTCCAGTAATTCATCGATGATGGGGAGCGGGAACTTGTTCTTGATCGTGGCGTCATTGAGCCTGTGATAGTCCATGCAGAACCGCCACATGCCATCCTTCTTCTTGACTAGAAGGACGGGGCCGTGTACGAGCTGACGCTGTGTGTGATCACGCCGGAGTCCAGCATTTCACGCACCTGGCGCTTGATCTCGTCCTTCTGGAGCGGTGAGTAGCGGTACAGGTGGGTGTTTGCCCGAAGCACACCCTCGACCAATGTGACTTCATGGTCGTACTGGCGTTGAGGCGGCGGGCCGTGCGGCACGGCGAAGACGTCGGCGAATTCTTTGAGGAGATTGCTGACTGGGGTGGTGCTGGCGTGCTTGCGGGGCGCGGACATGGGTGCCCAGGCATCGACCATCGCCATGGCCCAGATGTCATTGCCGACGATCATCTTGCGCAGCTCTGCAGGCTCCACGACCACGATGGACGTGGTCGTCTTGGGTTGCACTCCTTGGAACGTGACTTGTCCGCCATCGTGTTTGAAGTTCACCCACTTGTATTGCCCATGACAAGTCATGAGACTGTGCTAGGTGAGTGCTACGTCTCCATCATATCTACTTTTCCAAACACTTTTGCCCTTGTTTTGGACTCTAACTTGCATGATTTGAATGGAACTAACCCGGACTGGCGCTGTTTTCAGTAGAATTTCCATGGTGTTATTTTTGTGCAGAAATAAAAATTCTCGGAATGACCTGAAACTTCACGGAGAATATTTTGGAATTAATAAAAAATACTGGCGAATGAATCAACGCCAGGGGGCCCACACCCTGTCCACGAGGGTGGAGGGCGCGCCCACCCCCTGCCTCGTGGGCCCCCTGAGGCACCACCGACCTCAACTCCAACTCTATATATTCACGTTCCGGGAGAAAAAAATCAGAGAGAAGGATTCATCATGTTTTACGATACGGAGCCGCCGCCAAGCCCTAATCTCTCTCAGGAGGGCTGATCTAGAGTCCGTTCGGGGCTCCGGAGAGGGGAATCTGTCGCCATCGTCATCATCAACCTTCCTCCATCACCACTTTCATGATGCTCACCGCCGTGCGTGGGTAATTCCATC
The DNA here is from genome assembly GCF_018294505.1 of Triticum aestivum. Taxonomy (NCBI): domain Eukaryota; kingdom Viridiplantae; phylum Streptophyta; class Magnoliopsida; order Poales; family Poaceae; genus Triticum; species Triticum aestivum. The sequence goes on along the minus strand of NC_057814.1, from coordinate 429,426,085 downwards.
GTAGGCTTGCTAGACGGTGATGGGTTGGATGAGATTATCATGTAATCGAGTTAGTTTCGTTAGGGTTTGATCCCTAGTATCCATTATGTTATGAGATTGATGTTGCTATGACTTTGCTATGCTTAATGCTTATCACTAGGGCCCACGTGCCATGATTTCTTATCTAACCTATTATGTTTTCATGATTATATGTGAGTTCTTGATCCTATCTTGCAAGTCAATAGTCACTTACTATGTGTTATGATCCGGCAAACCCCGAAGTGACAATAATCGGGACCACTCCCGGTGATGACCGTAGTTTGAGGAGTTCATGTATTTAATAAGTGTTAATGCTTTGGTCCGGTACTCTATTAAAAGGAGGCCTTAATATCCCTTAGTTTCCAATAGGACCCCGCTGCCACGGGAGGGTAGGACAAAAGATGTCATGCAAGTTCTTTTCCATAAGCACGTATGACTATATTCGGAATACATGCCTACATTACATTGATGAACTGGAGCTAGTTCTGTGTCACCCTATGTTTATAACTATTGCATGAGGAATCACATCCGACATAATTATCCATCACTGATCCAATGCCTACACTACTAGGAAAAGGCCTGCTAGTGGCGCACCTGTTTTGGCTACTAATGGCGCACTACAGGTGCGCCACTAGCATCACGCCATTAGTAATTAATACTAATGGCGCACCCCTGGTGCGCCATTACTATACCAGATACTAATGGCGCACCAAGGAGTGCGCCATTAGTATATCATACGGTGCGCCATTAGTATGCCTCCAAGGGGGCCATATTTACCCATGTGCTCTGGCTTACTAATGGCGCACTTGTTGATGATGCGCCACTAGTGTGCATTTTGCAGTGCGCCACTAAAGTGCTGGCTGGTGCGCCACTAGTATGAATATTAGGGATTTTTTTCTTTTCTGATATTTGCACAGGTTACAAAACATATTACTGCACAGAATATAGACAGCACAACATATAAACAGTAGATTTATCGAATACAATAGAAGATTAGTCTCCGAATACAATTCATCATATTAGTCTCCGAATTTAAAATACCGAACAAAGTTAGAACATTACAAGTCTCGAGACCGCGAGTAGCGAGTTTGTCTTCACATTACAAGTCGATATCGGTCATCTAAGCTACCATCACATAGAAGAGAGCTACGGTCATCACGATGAGCATAATCGCGATGAAACTGGTCTTCATCCGGTTCCTCCAACGCTCCCTCCTCTCTCCCGCTAGATAGCGCGTGTATCTAACTTCCGCCTCCGCCCTAGTGGTGTACCCTTTGTAACTGTTACCGCTGAAACGGTGAACCTGTCTCTGACACTCCTCCCAGTCGTCGTAGACTCCGGGAACCTTACCCTTGTACATGACATACGACGGCATCTCTATATATGCACTAGCCAAACAAAACGTTAGTAGCAATTCACACACAATACATAAGCAATATATAAGTATGCAACAAAAGGATCGGAAGAGAAAAGCAACACATTAATAGCACGATTCATGGTCCTACTAATAAATAGCATCGATTACATATAAGTTGAACGACTGTCCAAACCAAAGAGACATACAAGTTCATTAAAGTTTAATATTACAACATGAGCCAATCGACATTTCAGAACTACATAGCATCACTACTTTTGACTCGACTCAGGGACAGGAGCGTGGATGAAGCCGCCGTCTTTCGTGATGGCCATGAAATCGCAGGCGTTGTCAGCCTGCATTTGTAGCGTTGTTTCTACCTCACTGTTGGACGGTTGATATCTGAGCTAGAACTGCCCCGAGGTATGAAGGACATCTTGATGGATGATTTCCGGAAACTCCAACTGGATGCGAAAGAATTCTTGTCTGATGTCCGCGTCCTGGATTGCCGACAAGCGTGTGGCCCAATCTTTGAGATTATTTGGTAGTAGAAGGTGATTATGGTCCCGTACGATTGCCCGCATGTGATGGAGGGCGTAGTAGGCATCCTTCTGACTGCCAGGCGGCTGCTTGATGCAGGGGAACGTCGTATTGTGGGTGAACACGTGTTTGTCATACCTACGAATTGGCCTGCTAAAGGTGCCTCCAGATCTAGCGTAGCCAGGAAGAGCTTCATCAAGAACTTTCTTGATATTTGTGTAGTCTTTCTTCGACTGACGGTCCGGGTCGAAATACGTGGCCATGGAATATTTCGGGCTTAAGAGGATGAGTGTGCAATGTGTGTCACTGCACAAAACACGGAATGTTAGAAAAAAAAGAATGATCGAAATCTAAGAAATCATATGTTACGGGGCGGTGAGGGGATGACTTACTCGGGAAAGTAAGGCACGAGGAAGTTATCCTTATCTGGGTTTGCCAGAATGACGCCTTCGAGGTCTGAACTCGCGACTTGCCGGTCCCCAGCGCTGCCCAAGATCTTGGCACGCATGTAGAAGGGGTCGACTATCACTATGTCCGGGGTCTTGTCTCTAATGATCTGCATCTCCATACTCAGCGAAAATAGCCGAACGAAGGTGTAGTGCAGCAGATGAAGGTTAAACATAGTGAAGATGTCATCAAACCGCAGGACGATCGTACCCCCGATGGCGCTATCCACAAAGCCCTTACCCTCTGGCACCTTGGCCATGAAAATCGGGTATGCCACATCATTCTCGGAGAGACGCCGCTTCTCCAAAGAAAGAACACTGTCATGCAGACTTCGCATAGCACTGGTTGCAGCATTGAGCAGATTAGTCGGTAGCATCGCCCTACCCGCCACATGCACCCTCCTCGAGGTGAAGGTGGCCCGTCCTGAGCACGGATCGTACTCGGTGCCGGCTGGCTCGCACCGCCCTTGTTATTGTTTTGTTTCCGTCCCTTCTTCTTCATCTGTTGTAATGGGATCGAGTTCTGCTCGGAGACCGCCTTCTTGAGTGTGTTGGGGCTGATAATATTCCGCACCTCGGCTATCTGAGGCTCGGTGAAGGCGGCAGCTGGAGGCGTCTCCTGAGAACTGAACGCCAGACAACGCCTATTGCAATTGGGTTTCTCCGTGGTACCAGCTAGATCGCGGTCGTCTTTTTCAGGGTTGGGTTCTTCAGAAGGAGGCCCGAAGAATTTGTCACCGTACCCATGTTCGGCAGAGTACTTATCGACGTTGGTAAATGTACCATCGTCGTTGTCATCGTCGTCCGGATCCTATGCCATATGCATGTCCGGATCCTGTGCCATAGGGATGTTCGACATGTCCGGTAGCGTTGCGGCGGTCTCGCCATGGCTTGGCGCCGGCACCACTAGCGGTGTTGTCTGTGGGGTGGTGTCCCCTGCCCCAAACGAATCTGGCTCTTCGGCCAAAGTAGGGGCCAGCTTACGCAGGCGCTGAGGGTCATCACATCATCTTCGTCGACCCCAGCGGGTCGAATCGGAGGTAACAACTCGTCGCAGCCTGGCAGCACCCGAACCAGTTCAACCCTATACACGGTGGGTGGCATCGGATTACCGTGGAACACGGGGTTGCCCGGTTGAACGATTCTGCCCTTGGCGACATCGATCAACTCGCCGCCCATGAAGTGCAGGAGAGTGCATGGAACCTCGGTGGCGCCCTGCGAAAACATGTAGGGTGTCAGGGATGCCCAGTCAAAGGCAAGGAGATGAAGTCATCGACCGAGAGGCTTAGTTACCGTGATGGCGTCGAGCTCAGCTAATGTCGAGGCACCGCCAACGGCGGGCGTGCAACTGACGGAGGGGCCGCTTGCTGCCGAGGTGCCGGCCGGCGTACACCCAGGTGGATTAAGCTCCAATGCCCGTGCCGGCGCCGGAGACACCAATACCGCCTCCGCTGGAGACACTAATGGCGCCGCCTGCGCATTGTGCGAGTTGCTGGCCGTGAAGCTGGGAACCGAGGGCGGCCCCTGTTGGCCGCCGCAATCCATGTCTGGAGCCCCTGAATCAAGGTAGGCACAATGGCGGTGAGCGTCGTTCCCAGTTGTTGTTGCACTTGCTCTTGGACAATCTCCGGAATCCGCGCCACTTGTGCCTTGAGTTCTTGAACCTCGCGCGACTGGCTTTCCGAGCTGGTCTTTTTCTCCTTTCGCCCACCAGTGTTATAGTATGATGACCATTTTGTGGACAAGCCTTTGCCGGCCACACGTTCAACGCCCTATTTAGAGTGCTGTCCCAAGGGGAGCTCTGAGACGACCCCGCGCTACTGCTTTCAGTCTCCTGCGAAAGGAATGTGAACCATTTAGAAATTTGGCTTCATTAATTAGAATGCAACCATATGGAGCTAATTACGCGGGGGTGTATTCCTTACGAGAATAGACTCAAGCGCCTTGGTCTTCGGATCCGTGGTAAGCTCCTTTGTTACTGGGTCCTCCTTGTACCGGGCCCTGACATAGTTCCTGGTCTGCTTGTCACGGTATTTCTCGAAGCGGGGCGGTAGGCCTTGCTCGGCACGCTCCGCTTCCTCGTTGTGCCATATAGGCTCCGCCACTCTGTAACCGCCGGGACCGAGTTGGTGGACCCCTAAGTTCAAGTCCCGCATTTCTTTCCCCCACGGACATGATTCCACGGTTGCGCTACTCTCGCACTTGATCTTGAACTCCTTGTAGTCATCTTCGCTGATCGAAGGATTTTTCGCCTTGATCTTCTCATAACTATCACCTTTGTCAATCATTCTCTTCACCGCGCTTCTCCAAGTAGACAGGGCCGTGCTCATCTTCGTGAGGGCGGCACTGTTCACTTTATTCCCTGAGAGGCGTGTGTTTGCAAAGTCAGCGGGGAACTTGTATCGTTCGTGCAGCTTCGTGAAGAGGAGGTTGCGCAAATTCCCTCGGTCCTTATGCCTTAGGTTCTTGGTGTTCATCGAGAGGGTGCTCCGGAGAATGCACCCGAGCTGAACTGAGTACCCCTTGACTCATTCTTTGGGCGCCGTTGGATGCCCGTCGGAGTTCACTTCAGTAAATTCCTCCTTGACGGTGCCGAGCACGTTCGGGCGCTGGTCCTTCCGTTGCCTCTTCGGTTGGCTGCCATCTGTGCGTGCGCTGCCATCATCAGTGGTGGCATCCTCGGCGGCACCATCAGTGGTGTCATCCCCGACGCCAATAGGGGTTGTGTAGTCAGGATCGGTGTCTTCCGCGGCATCCTCATAGCGGTGAGGTTCTTCCTCCATCTCCTGGGACAGCTCCCGGAATGCCGTGCCGCCCGAACCGTCGGCCTCATCGTTGTGGGCCATGTTTCGCTCTAAATAGGAAAAAAGTTTGGTAAAAAAGTTGGTTATTGTCAAGGAAGAAGATCATGGTCTCATCATTTAGGGTTTGTCGACACCGAGGCATCCTAAAAGCGAAGCTTTTATCATTTAGGGTTTGTCGACGCCGAGGCACCCTAAAAGCCTAAGCTTTCATCATTTAGGTTTTTATCGACACCGAGGCACCCTAAAAGCCAAGGTTTTATCATTTAGGGTTTGTCGATGCTGAGGCACCCTAAATTCTAAGTTAAGTTTTCATCATTTAGGGTTTATCGATGCCGAGGCACCCTAGGTTGACTAATATACATGGGGATCTTCTAATAATATACCCTATCAAGAAAAGGGAAGGAGAATTCAAAGTTGGGCCTAATCGCTTGGCTCTATTGCCACCTATGGTTTAATGCAGCAAGAATAAAGGGGCAGTTGATCCTACTAAATTAAGTACTAAGATACCCCGGCCCATGCATTGGTCGCAAGTACCCCATATGTCCTATTTTTAGCAAAGTCATGCTAAAATTCACGGAAAATTTCAGCATGACCTTTGCTGAAAATAGGACATATGGAGTACCCGAATTTGCCGGAACGGAAGTTAATCAACATTCCGGCAAACTCAAGGGCCTCTCGGGGTACCTGCAAAATCATTATCCCCGCGTAATGAAGTCGCCAATGGGTCATTTCACAAGATCACAAGTAGCATCATCACAAGTACAACATCATCACAAGTACAGCAGCAGTAGCAGTGAATACAGGCATAACAGCAGCAGCAGCAGGTTTAATTATCTAATGTCAACATCACATTGAAATCACATCACATTGCCTACAAACAACGGTTCTTTCCTTTCTTTTCATTTTTTTGCCAAGTGATAGCAAATGATTAGCCACTTATTAAACGAGATGAAAAAGAAAGAAGCTCCATCTACTCTAAATGAGAGATAACTTGTTGAGCAACCACAACAATCAAAAGAAAGAATAAAAGAGGATGCAATGCAGTGCTGCTGTCTTTTGAGTCAAGTGAGTGAATGATGTCAATGGATTCCCACAAATAATTCCATGGCAGTAAGCATATAAGCAAAGCACTGGAGATCATGACAAGCCGCCGCCGCCACAATTCCCATTTGTATGCACCACTAAAAGCTCAGTGCATCACAACACTGTACCACTGTAGCACGATAAACCATAATCTCAATCGAAAACTTTTAGCAGTGGAATCTGACTGCAGTATGCCCTGAAGCGAGGCCAGGCCGATCCTCTGCCTCATTCAGGTGGTGTGCGTCTACATCCAACATCTCCATGTAGAAAGAAGGCAACATCTAATCTAAATCAAGTAAATTGAAGACTTAGTTTGCGTGGATTAGACTAAACCAATATTTCCAGGTAAGCTTCCCGTGTTCAACAAGTACAGCCTATGTGCATGCCTGCTATGTCTTCTCTAGTTAGCACTTAGCACCCAGAAAGATTAATATATCATAAACAATCCACACAAGCACTCCATGTATTGGGGGAAAAGACTTCATTAAATCTAGAATCTCAAACATCGGGCTCCATTTGACACTCTGGTGGATTATGAGTCTATGATAATGCCATTTGTCTATCAAATATTTGCCTATTAGCATTATGTTTAACAAAAACATTCCTACTTCCGTGGTTGTTTTATTATATTATATTTTTGCAGTAGATTGTAAAATAAGTTCTGCAACCACAATTGTGCTTAAGCAAGGAGACAGCATACAAGTAGGCAACATGAGTGGAACTATGATTTAAGCTAATGAGCATACTGCACAAAATCATGAAAATACCAAGGTTTACGGTATGATGATAATCATCTTCTAGTGGCCAACCAACAAGGGCCTACCTTTGTTTCTGAATCTTTATTGATTTCAGCACTAGTTAACAGGTCAAAACAAGTGCCACAAATAGAACTTCTGCCACACACGAGCAAGTCCACTCATCTGAATGTCTTTCACAACTAATATAAGCATCCAGTTTCTTTAAAAAAAATACTAATATAAGAATAATGTAAAAACTGATTTATTTTATTTACTGTATTTGTTTCAGAGAGAAAAAACAGAGTACCATGGCAAAATTGTTCCCTTGTATTTTTGTTGTTTCAGAGCGACAAACAAGTCACAATTCGCAGCTTAAACTCTGAAGTTTTTAGAAAGGTCTGTCCTAAGTAAACAATTTATTAAAATGTACATAAGCACATTAATCAGAAAACAAAGCAAATCCTCCAAATAAATCAATCTAGCGGCTCCATGGAGATTGATCCAAGACCCGTGAATCTACTAAACCTGCAGTGTCACCACGGTCCCCAAACCCAAAAAAGGGCCTTTGAACCCAGTAGTAATGGAATTGAACCATCAAATTGAAGAGGGTAGGAATCACCTCGAACCGGCGGAGTTGGACGTCGACGTTTTCGCGGCGGTGAGGCGTTGAAGACCTGGCGGCGAGGTTCCTCCTCTCAGTGGCTGCGGGGCTCCTCCCCTCGGTGGCGGCGGTGGCCTCTTCCCCTCGATGGCGGCGGCGGGGATCCTCCTCTCCTTGTGGAGGCGGGGCGTTGATCCGGCGGCGGCGCTGGAACCCTAGCGCTGGCCCTGCTCGTCGGAGCACCTCGTCGGAGTGGGCGCGGCAGTCGTCAGAGCGGGGGAGGCGGCGGCGCAGTACGGGTCGGGGGAGTGGGCGGGTCGGGGCAGTGGGCGGGTGAGAGATGGGGAAGATAGAAAGGGGACTGGGGATTTTTGTGGGGGGGAGGGTTAGCAATGGCGCACCCTCGAGCAGTGCGCCATTAGTTAAAAAATTGATAGCAATGGCGCACCCCCTGGCGGTGCGCCATTAGTAATCTTTTTTTTTGTACAGCAATGGCGCATCCCATAGAGGTGCGCCATTAGTAATGTTTTTTTGGATAGCAATGGCGCACCCCCTAGCGGTGCGCCATTAGTAATTTTTTTAGGATTTTTTGTTGCCTAATTCACCCCCTCGGCGGTGGGTGGTGCGCTCGGCCGATTCCGTTCGAGGGAACCGAGCGAGGAGACAGGGGAGGGTGCGGGGGGTCGTCGGTGGTGGTGGAGCGGGGGAGGGTGCAGGGGGTCGTCGGCGGCGGTGGAGCGGGGGAGAGTGCGGGGGGTGCTCGGCGGCGGTGGAGCGGGGCAGGGTGCGGGGGGTCGTCAGAGGCGGTGGAGCGGGGGAGGGTGCGGGGGGTGCTCGGCGGCGAGGGGGATCTGGCGAGGGGGGATAGCGATCGAGATGGAGGGGGATCGAGATCGAGTGTCGTCATGAATATTCAATATTAACAAATTCAATACTTTTTGTGACTTAGAAATTCAATACCATAATAAACATAAATAAATATTCATGAGGACACTAGAACAGAAGATCATTTCAATATGTCGAAATACAATCGAGAAATGAAGGCTACAATTTAAATACAATCGATCTTAGCTAGCGATCTGTTCACAATCTTCTTGCCCTTATTTTCGTAAATGGAGTTCTTCTCTTGAACAGACGTCTTTAGGTAGGGTGGTCCTGCTTCTTCTTGTGGTGTATGCTGGTACTTCATCGTCGTCGTCATGTTCCATCTTCAGGTCGCCGTACTTGTCGAAGTCTTGCTCATTGGCGACTCCATCCATTCCGATGATCTTCCTTTTGCCTCTCCTCACGACAACACGACTGGGCTTTGACGGGTCGGTAATGAAGAAGCATTGGTCCACTTGGGAAGGCAGTACCCATGGCTCATTTTTTTGCGGTGACGTTTGCGCCCGCGGTCTTCTTTTAGGACGCTCTTGGCCCATCTGACACGGAACATCGGGACCTTCTCTCCAGCGTAGCTCAGCTCCCAGATCTCCTCGATCCTTCCGTAGTATCTGTCCTTGTCATTACCGGTGTAGGATTCCATTGTTACCCTGGAGTTCTGATAACCATCGCTCTTCATGTCCTTTCCCTCGGTGTAGAATGTGTAGCCGTTGATATCGTACGCCTCATACGTCATCAGGTTGTGCTCGGCGCCCTGTGACAAGGCGAATATGAGTTGTTCTTCCGCGGAAGAATCCTCATGTAAAGGGTACGGCAGAAGCTTCTTCTTGAACCAACGCGTGAAACATGAGTTGTGCTCTTTGATTATATCTCCGTCCGTCCTCTGTTGGCCTCGGTCATTGTACGTCTTCTCAATAAAGGTTTTGTGCTCTACCACCCAAGGATCAACCACATCTATGTGTTGTAGCGCGACTAGGTTTGCTACATCGGTGCTCGCGCCCAGCACGATGTTCCTTGGATCGTTCCCAAATTCTGGGTGTTCGAAGTTCAACGCTTGCCACTAGCTCCCATCCTTAGGGTGACTCAGCATCTTGTCTTATTTATTTATCTCCGGATCATTTGCATCATCTTCTCGCTTCTTCTCCTCCCTATCCGCGTGCCAATGCAGGAGCTTTGCTACCTTAGGGTCCGTGAAATAACGCTGCAGACGAGTGATCGGAAAGTACCACACCACTTTTCGAGGAGCTTTCTTCCTCTTCTTGTATCGAGTGACGCTGCACACCAGACATATGGTAGACTCCGCGTGCTCGTCCCGATAAATGATGCAATTGTTCATGCACACATGGTATTTCACGTGCGGTAAATCCAGAGGACACACGATTTTCTTCGCCTCCTCGAAACTGGTCGGGCACTTGTTCCCCTTGGGAAGACGTTCATGCCAGAATGACATGTTCTTGTCGAAGCATGCGTCGGTCATTTTGTGTTTTACCTTCATCTCCAGAGCCATGAGCGTTACTTTCAGGGGGGTATCCTCGGGCCTGCATCCTTCATACAGTGGAGTAACCGCGTCTATCTCCACTTGATCCAGCTTGGCTTTCTCTCAGGCGGCAGCTCTTGTGTTATCCGTCTACTTGAGAAGCAGCTCTTGAATATGAGGGTCCTGCACCCAGCCCATCGATGGTCCATCGTCGTCTGCTCCGGCATCTTCATCTTCATGATCATGCCCTTCGTCTGCTCCGGCATCTTCCTCATCATCATGTCCGGCATCTTCTACATGATGACTGTGTACTGCATCTACTTCGTGATCATGTCCTGGAGATTCTTCGTCTTCTCGCCCGCCCTCGCTGCGGTTGTTTTGCTGCCCTTCCTCATTTCTTGCCTGGCCCCCATGGACGACTTCATAATCATCTTCATCACCTTGCCACCGATAGCCATCCATGAAACCACACAAGAGAAGGTGGTCCCGCACCTGTACGGAATCCGGGTCCATAAGGCTCCTCAGCTTGCATCTTCGACACAGACATCTTTTCTCCGTCTCGTTCTTTTGAAGCATCTCGGCCTTCGCGGAGCTCAAAAACCTATTCACGATGCCTTCAGTCATCGTGCGGACCATGGTCGCCTGCGGGGTAGAGCAAAACGATATTTTAGAACAAAGAAAAAATTTGGCATGACTTTGCCTAAAAATAGGACCAAAAAGAATGCATAGTGCCAAAATTCTCGCCGAAACGGAAATGAATCACCATTCCGGCAATATATTGGCAACTATCGCATTTCAAATACCGGTACCTGCAAACACAAACATATATGCAACACCACAAACATACATAGATCTAGCTAGGCCATAAAAAGTGCATGTGCACGTTGTTGGAGGGAGAAAAAAGTAGATCTACAACATAAAGAAAGCTTTCCCCTTACTTACCTATCAAAAAAAGGTAATTTAACCACTTAATTTGGATGAATCTATGGTGCAAATGAGGTGAGGAGGAGGAGGCAGCCGAGACAAGCTTGGAGGAGGAGGTGGAGAGAATGAAGTGGGGAAAGTGAGTGTGTAGGTGGCTGTCCAAAATATCTAGTTGGTCCCAGGTTACTAATGGCGCACCACCCACAAATGCGCCATTAGTAACCCTGGTTACTAATGGCGCACCAGGTGGCGGCGCGCCATTAGTAGTTTTGCAAAAAAAATTGATAGTAGTGGCGCACGGGGTGACTGGTGCGCCATTACTAGTTAAAACTAGTAAGGGCGCACTGTGCCCTGGTGCGCCATTAGTATTTTTGAAAAAAAAATTGTTAGTAGTGGCGCACCATGGTTGTGGCGCGCCATTAGTGTCTATCACACTAATGGCGCACCAACACATGGTGCGCCACTGCTATATAGTAGTGGCGCACCGCATGTCTGGTGCGCCATTACTGTCCATATTATCTATAGCCCTTTTCCTAGTATTGCTACGAGCTTTTCACATATTGATCTTTGCTTAGTTACTTTTCCGTTGCCATTGTTACAATTACTACAAAGTTGCTACTGTTACTTTTGCCACCGTTGCCGTTACTTCCATATTACTTTGCTACTAAATACTTTGCTGCAGATATTAAATTTTCCAGGTGTGGTTGAATTGACAACTCAACTGCTAATACTTGAGAATATTGTTTGGCTCCCCTTGTGTCGAATCAATAAATTTGGGTTGAATACTCTACCGTCGAAAACTGTTGCGATCCCCTATACTTGTGGGTTATCAAGACTATTTTCTGGCGTCATTGCCAGGGAGCATAGCTCTATTCTTTGAGTCACTTGGGATTTATATCTACTGATCACTATGAGGAACTTGAAAGATGAAAAACCAAGATTTATCCCTCAACTACGAGGGGAGGTAAGGAACTGCCATCTAGCTCTGCACTTGATTCAACTTCTGTTATGAGTAAACTTGCGACACCTAAACCTACTCCTGCTATTAATTCTGATATGTCGCATGTTATTGATGATGCCACTTCTGCTTTGCATGATGCTTATGATGAAACTACTTCTATGCTAAATGATACTGTGCTATTAGGTGAATTTCTTGATGAACAACTTGCTAGGGTTAGAGAGAATGAAATCATTGAAACTGATAATATTGATGAAAGTGATGATGAAGATTCTCCCCCTAGATATGAATTGCCTGATGTACCCGAGGGTTATGTTATGGATGAGGAAACTGCTAGAGACTTTTTTGCATGCAAAGATAGATATGATCTTAAGAAACTATTAGCTAAGCTGAAAGAAAAATCTTTGAATGCTAGAATGAAATATGACCCTGCTTTTGCTACTTCACCTATCTGTATTTCTGATAAGGATTATGATTTCTCTGTCGATCCTGAGTTAATTACTTTGGTTGAATCTGATCCTTTTTATGGCTATGAATCTGAAACTGTTGTGGCACATCTTACTAAATTAAATGGTATAGCCACCCTATTCACTCATGAGGAAAAAATTCATTACTACTATATCCTTAAGTTATTTCCGTTCTCATTAAAGGGTGATGCTAAAACATGGTTTAATTCTCTTACTCCTGGCTGTGTGCGTAGTCCCCAGGATATGATTTATAACTTCTCTGCTAAATATTTCACCGCTCATAAGAAACAAGCTGCTTTAAGGGAAATATATAATTTTGTGCCAATTGAAAAAGAGAGTCTCCCACAAGCTTGGGGGAGGCTTCTCCGATTACTTAATGCTTTGTCTAATCATCCTCTCAAGAAAAATGAAATACTTGATATCTTTTATAATGGACTAACCGATGCTTCCAGAGACCACCTGGATAGTTGTGCTGGTTGTGTTTTCAGGCAAAGAACTGTTGAGCAAGCTGAATTGCTATTGAATAATATGCTGAGTAATGATAATGATTGGACACTTCCTGAGCCAACTCCTAAGCCAACCCCGAAGAAAAGGGGTATTCTATTTCTCAGTCCTGAAGATATGCAAGAGGCAAAGAAATCTATGAAAGAAAAGGGTATTAAAGCTGAAGATGTTAAGAATTTACCACCTATTGAAGAAATACATGGCCTTGATAACCTGACACAGGTTATAAAGGTAAATTCTCTCTATAGATTTGATGAAGGTGATATTCCTTGTAATAAGTCTGCTAGCCAATGCTTAGATGAGTTTGATAATTTTATTGTTAAACAAGAAAACTTCAATGCTTATGTTGGTAGACTATTGAAACATAATGCTTATATGATTGAACACTTGAGTGATTATATGTCCAGAGTTAAAGGTGAGCTTAAACTTATTAGTAAACATGCTTCTATGGTTACCACTCAAGTAGAACAAGTGCTTAAAGCTCAGAATGATTTGCTCAATAAATTAAATAATAAGAAAAATGATAATGTTGTTAGAGTTATGACTAGAGGGGGTAAAATGACTCAGGAACCTTTGTATCCTGAGGGCCACCCTAAGAGTGTTGAGCAAGATTCTCAGAGAACTAATGTTGATGCACCTAGTTCTTCTAAAAAGAAGAAAAAGAAAAATGATAGGATTTTGCATGCTTCTAGTGAACCTGTTCTTGACACACCTGAGAATCCCAATGATATTTCTATTTCTGTTGCTGAAACACAATCTGGTAATGAACATGAACCTAGTGATAATGTTAATGATGATGTTCATGTTGATGCTCGACCTAGCAATAACAATGACGTAGAGATTGAACCTGCTGTTGATCTTGATAACCCACAATCAAAGAATCAACGTTATGATAAGAGAGACTCTGTTGCTAGGAAGCACGGTAAAGAAATAGAACCATTGGTTCAGAAACCCATGCCTTTTCCTCCCAAACCATCCAAGAAAAAGGATGATGAGGATTTTGAGCGCTTTGCTGAAATGATTAGACCTATCTTTTTGCGTATGCCTTTGACTGATATGCTTAAGATGAATCCTTATGCTAAGTACATGAAAGATATTGTTACAAATAAAAGAAAGATACCGGAAGCTGAAATTTCCACCATGCTTGCAAATTATACTTTTAAGGGTGGAATACCTAAGAAACTAGGAGATCCAGGAGTACCAACTATACCATGCTCCATTAAAAGAAAATATGTTAAAACTGCTTTATGTGATCTTGGAGCCGGTGTTAGTGTTATGCCTCTCTCTTTATATCGTAGACTTGATTTGAATAAGTTGACACCTACTGAAATATCTTTGCAAATGGCCGATAAATCAACTTCTATACCTGTCGGTATTTGTGAGGATGTGCCTGTTGTGGTTGCAAACGTTACTATTTTAACGGACTTTGTTATTCTTGATATTCCCGAGGACGATAGTATGTCTATTATTCTTGGTAGACCCTTTTTGAATACTGCAGGGGCTGCTATTGATTGCAACAAAGGCAATGTCACTTTTCATGTTAATGGTAATGAGCATACGGTACACTTTCCGAGGAAACAACCTCAAGTCCACAGTATAAATTTTATTGGAAAATTTTCAACAATCACTATTGGAGGTTTTGAATTCCCTCTTCCTACTGTCAAGAAGAAATATGATATTCTTATTGTTGGGGATGTGCATATCCCCGTTGAGGTAACCTAGTGTTATTCGAAAATTCTCCGGTTTCATGTTATTCGGAAAGAGTTTGTTAACAAGACTTGATCAACCTTGTTAGTGGATTCCTTTTGGTGAGCATGAGATGGATGAAGTTAGAAAGCACAACTCTCTGTACCTCCTTTTACTTTCTATTATTTAGATTAAATAAAGCAAAAATAGTATTTTTTTGTCTGTTTTCTGAATTATCCTTATAATAAAAAATACCCCGAAAATAAAAGTTCTCCAAATGTCCGGAAAATGAAATATGATTTTTTGTAGAATATTTAAGAATATCTGGCACTGATAACACACCAGAGGGGGCCACCACCTGGCCACGAGGGTCCAGGGCGCGCCCCCTGCCTCGTGGGGCCCACGTGGCCCCCTCCACTTATTCCAGCACCCACTCACTTTGTCTTCCTCCAGAAAAAAATCCTCCCATAGCACAAAACCGTGTTCTAGCTCATCTTGCTGCCATTTTCGATCTCCTTGCTCAAAGCTTCATCCACAAAACTGTTTTGGGGGATTGTTCTTCGGTATGTGACTCCTCCAATGGTCCAATTAGTTTTTGTTCTAGTGCTTTATTTATTGCAAATTTTTGCTACTAAGGTGACTCTGTTCTTGAGCTTGCATGTCAAATTTATATGGTCCCAAGTAGTTTTAATGCATGATATAGTCTCTAGGCACTTGGGGGAGTAGTTGTTATCAATCTTATTGAGTTTGGTTCACTTTTATTTTGAGTCACTAAAAAATTCAGAAATTTTTCAGAGGAAGAAAAATGTTTAGGAAAATGTACCAAGGTGGTTCCTCAAGGAAGCAAGAACCTAGGCTCGCGATACGTGAGCCAGACGATGAACCACCGAGGGAAGCTCAAGTGCGGCCTTGTGAATGGCCGTCAGAAGAGTTTATGGTCCAGGCAGACATCAAGAATGAATTTGACGCGTATGTGCGTAATGGTGATCTTGAGGGCTTCATGTCAGATAAGTGCCCACAATACCGTTACCTAACTGATTCCTTTGTGAGAAGGTTTAAATTTACATCCTCATGCAATTCTCACACTGTTTTATTTGATCTTTATGATAAATCTTATACCATGGATTTAGAAGATTTTAATACTGCTTGTAAACTTTCGCAGTGGGGCAACGTTAGTGAACCCCGCAAATCTGAATATAAAGATTTTCTTGCTAGTATCACTGTGGGGGAATCTAGAGAAATCACACAAGCTACCATAGGGAGCATTCATTTCCCTTCCATACATTATTTTGCTCTCTTTATAGGTAGATGCATTAACGGTAAAGATGAGGCTTGTCACATGTGCGTTTCAGATCTTAGTGTCCTCAAGAGTGCGGTATTAGGTGATAAACAATATAACTTGGGGGCCATTGTTGCACGAAGGTTGCATCTTAACGGTTTAAGCGGAGATTTGTTTGGTGGAATTTATGCAACTCATGTAGCTAATTTTCTTGATGTACCCATACATGAAAATGGTATGGAATTGCCTCCTTCTTATCTGGATTATAATGCTATGGTTCGCCATCAGTTTGTTGAGAGGAATGAACAGTTCCTCCAGTACAGACTAATCTTTGACAGACGTCGCACTGTCCATGCTGCTCTCCCTGCCCCTACTTTCTTTGACTTTCAGGCAAAAAGGAGATATGTTATAACCAGGGAGGAGGCGAACGAGTACGAGAGGAGGACGGAGGCAACTCGCCTCCAAGCTGCAGCTCTTGAGGCAGTAGCTGCTGCATCTCAGTACAACCCCAGTTACGACTTTGGATATCCGCCAGGCCAGCCGTGGCCATAGACCAACTTAGGCCAAAAGCCTAAGCTTGGGGGCATACGTATTTCTCACTGATATTACATTCATGTTCACACACTCATGCCAGTTTGTCGGTGCTCATACTTTTTCATTGCACTATCCATGCTAGTTTATTTTCTGTTTTAAGCCTTCTTCTTGTGTGTTTGAAAAAACTTAAGAAAAACCAAAAAAATTAGTTGTAATCTTTAGCTAGTTTATTACTTTCCATGCCTGTAGTAGTAATAATTAAAAGAAAACCCAAAAATATTTCTCGTTCTTCTGTTGCTTGTGGGAGCTCTCCCGTGTAAATAGTTTTATTTCTTTTCTTTGGGGGTCGAGAGGAGAAAACCATGATGAAAATGTTGAAGAGGCTCTTATATGCATTATTGTTGATTTAATAAAGAGCCCATATTACCTTGTCTTCTCCTGTGTATTAAATGCTTGCAGATTCCAGCTTAGTCCAATGCACGTGCACTATTATTATTATCCACACCGTTCGGTGATGCAAGTGAAAGGCAATAATGACGATATATGATGGACTGATTGAGATGAGAGAAGCTGGTATGAACTTGACCTATCTTGTTTTTGTAAATATGATTAGTTCATCGTTTCTGATTCAGCCTATTATGAACGAAACATGTTTGCAATGATAATTAAAGATTATATGCTCATGCCATGCTTAATTTGCTAGGAGTTTATAATGGTTTACCTTGCGTGCCAACATGCTATTGAAATGGTTGTGATGTCGTATGATAGGGTGGTATCCTCATTTAAACGATTCGAGTGGCTTGACTTGGCACATGTTCACACATGTAGTTGAAACAAAATCAACATAGCGTCCACGATATTTATGTTCATGGTGAATTATATCCTACTCATGCTTGCGCTCAGTGTTGATTAATTTTAATGCATGTTCATGACTGTTGTCGCTCTCTTGTTGGTCGCTTCCCAGTCTCTTTCTAGCTTTCACTTGTACTAAGCGGGAATACTGCATGTGCATCCACTTCCATAAACCCCAAAGTTATTCCATATGAGTTCACCATACCTTCCTATATGCGGTATCTACCTACCGTTCCAAGTAAATTTGTATGTGCCAAACTCTAAACCTTCAAATGAAATTCTGTTTTATATGCTCGAATAGCTCATGTATCAACTAGGGCTGTCTGTATCTTCCATGCTAGGTGGGTTATTCTCACGAGGAGTGGACTCCGCTCCTCACTCATGAGAAAATGGCCGGTAACTGGGATGCCCAGTCCCATGCTCAAATCAAAATAATTTCAAACAAAACTCCCCGAGGACTGTTGTTAGTTGGAGGCACCCGTTGTTTCGGGCAAGCCATGGATTGATGCTTGTTGGTGGTGGGGGAGTATAAACTTTACCATTCTGCTTGGGAACTGCCTATAATGTGTGTAGCATGGAAGATATCGAGATCTCTCGGTTGTTATGTTAACAATGAAAGTATACCACTCAAAATATTATTTATCTCTGTTTCAAAACTCGAGCTCTGGCACCTCTACAAATCCCTGCTTCCCTCTGCAAAGGGCCTATCTATTTACTTTTATGTTGAGTCATCATCCGATTATTAAAAAGCACCAGCTGGAGAGCACCACTGTCATTTTCATGCATTACTATTAATTTACATTGAGTATGACTGTGACTGGATCTCTTTTACCATGAATTACAATGTCTAGTCAGTCCTTGATCTTTAGGGGTGCTCTGCATTTATGTTTTGCGGTCTCAGAAAGGGCTAGCGAGACACCATCTGGTTATATCATATTATGATTGTTTTGAGAAAGTGTTGTCATCCGAGATTTATTATTATTGCTCGCTAGTAGATTATGCCATTGATATGAGTAAACATGAGACCTAAGTGTTATTGTCAATATGGTTAGTTCATAACCTTTGCTGAAAACTTGAATGCTGGCTTTACGTATTTACAACAACAAGAGCAAACAGAGTTTGTAAAAGTTTTTCTTTATCACTTTCAGTTTGTCAACTGAATTGCTTGAGGACAAGCAAAGGTTTAAACTTGGGGGAGTTGATACGTCTCCATCGTATCTACTTTTCCAAACACTTTTGCCCTTGTTTTGGACTCTAACTTGCATGATTTGAATGGAACTAACCCGGACTGACGCTGTTTTCAGCAGAATTGCCATGGTGTTATTTTTGTGCAGAAATAAAAGTTCTCGGAATGACCTGAAACTTCATGGAGAATATTTTTGGAATTAATAAAAAATACTGGCGAAAGAATCAACACCAGGGAGCCCACACCCTGTCCACGAGGGTGGAGGGCGCGCCCCTGCCTCGTGGGCCCCCTGAGGCTCCACCGACATCAACTCCAACTCTATATATTCACGTTCGGGGAGAAAAAAAATTAGAGAGAAGGATTCATCGCGTTTTACGATACGGAGCCGTTGCCAAGCCCTAATCTCTCTTGGGAGGGCTGATCTAGAGTCCGTTCGGGGCTCCGGAGAGGGGAATCCGTCGCCATCGTCATCATCAACCTTCCTCCATCACCAATTTCATGATGCTCACCGCCGTGCGTGAGTAATTCCATCATAGGCTTGCTGGACGGTGATGGATTGGATGAGATTTATCATGTAATCGAGTTAGTTTTGTTAGGGTTTGATCCCTAGTATCCATTATGTTCTGAGATTGATGTTGCTATGATCTTGCTATGCTTAATGCTTGTCACTAGGGCCCGAGTGCCATGATTTCATATCTGAACCTATTATGTTTTCATGAATATATGTGAGTTCTTGATCCTATCTTGCAAGTCAATAGTCACCTACTATGTGTTATGATCCGGCAACCCCGAAGTGACAATAATCGGGACCACTCCCGGTGATGACCATAGTTTAAGGAGTTCATGTATTCACTAAGTGTTAATGCTTTGGTCCGGTACTCTATTAAAAGGAGGCCTTAATATCCCTTAGTTTCCAATAGGACCCCGCTGCCACGGGAGGGTAGGACAAAAGATGGCATGCAAGTTCTTTTCCATAAGCACGTATGACTATATTCGGAATACATGCCTACATTACATTGATGAACTCGAGCTAGTTCTGTGTCACCCTATGTTATAACTATTGCATGAGGAATCGCATCCGACATAATTATCCATCACTGATCCAAAGCCTACGAGATTTTCACATATTGATCTTTGCTTAGTTACTTTTCCGTTGCCATTGTTTTGGTAACTTCACATTCAACCCACCCATCCAACCCACCCTGGCACCCAGAGTACTCCTTATTAGTCCCCATTTTCTATCCCCACCACAAAATAGACCTCACCACGGCCCCGCAGCACCTTCGTGCCACTCCCCTTCTTCATCGGTGCACTCGTCCACCACAATGCATCTGCCTCATAGATGACGTCGTACGCCGCACTGGAGCCGGTCCGTCGTCGCCGTTGTATACGGAGCCACTTCCCCGGCACCATCTTCCACGGTCTTGGATCTGCTTCCCAGAAGTCGTCGCCAAGCGCAGCAGCACCACCATCGTCGACGATGAACTGACTCCCATTGCTGACCATGATGCACAGATGCCGCCGCGACCATCATACTCCTCCTTGATTGGTAATGTGTATATTAATTCTCTTAGCAGTACATGTGCAGTTCCAGTTATGTTCATACCTACCCTTCAAATTTCCTGGCTGCTATTGTTCTGGTAAAAGCAATTGGTTATATCTTACATTGCCCAATAGAATATCATCTTGTAATTGTGCGTCGCTCCTGTATTGTGCTGTGCTTGGGTAGGTTCTTCATCTGTAACCAGTAGTGTCGCAAATGATGGAAAGTTTTTAGAATAGGAGGAAGGTGATCCCCCTATTCTATTCACTCAAAATGAAACCACAACGTATTTCTAGGAAAGTTGAAGAGCCACATAGTAGGATATTAAAAATCACTCCTGCTAACATGCCAGATGAGTGTTTTAATGTTGCCCACAAGATGCATGAGTATTACTATATTTTTGTTGCCATGTTGAGATTTTAAAACTATGAATGCGAACATGCAGAGGAACAATGAAGACCAAATACGGGATGTTGGGGACATCTTCAAGGAACGTTGCAAGTTAAAGAGGAGCTGCACCGAACCTGTAAAACAAGCTTTGGTAAGTAACAACCTTTCAATTACTTTGACATTGAGAACCTAACTAGCAGTGTTGGATGTTTTGTGTGTCGTTGATGGTTTCATTAAAGAAATCGGAGGGAGCCCCCTCTTTTGATCATTTTTTTTACTTTGACATGGTATGTGTCTGGCAGCAGTAGTGAACACAGGACCAGGCCAGGCCCTGGGCAAGCCCTGAGCCGACAACAACGTCAAACCATGTTGTCTGCTTGGCTAGGTTTCTTGCCATGAATCTAGCTATGTGGCAGATTATTAAACAATAATAGGCGAGACAAACAATTTCCTGTACACTTGATTAGGCTCTCAATCATTTGTAGGATCTCAATTTACCCAGTGGACCCACCATGCCATAGGTTGATTTTTTTAATTTAGTGTTGAAGCTAGTCAGTCAAACGCGCCTACATACGCCCTGGAGATCATCTGGTTGCCGGGTTTTTTGCTGCAGCAACCCTTGGCTTAGTGCACCCCTCTGCTGGTTTTTCTATTTCTCCTAGCCTTGTGTTCTTCAATGTATATGTCATAGTTTCTATAAGCTGGCTCTGCTTGATATGTAATAAGCATAGTCTTTCGTCCTAATGCTTTCCTTTTAGCTTGATGTAGTAAGTGGGCGTTCTCACCTTGCAGTCTGATTTTATATTTCTCCTTTTGAATTCACTTCTCCTAGTCCTGTTTATCGGGCCTCTACTTAATGGATCTGGGGAGCTCTGGCTATTGATCTAAAAAAGATGTAACTTCTTCATGTCAGGAAGTAGTTCCTGCGAGGAGGGAAGTATGGTCAACCTCGAGATCATGTTTCCAAAATGAGGCTGGATTACACACAAGGTGCCAATTCCCTAATGATGCCAGATTAGACACAAGGTGCAAATTCCAGGATGATGCTAGATTACTCACAAGCCAGGTGGAGTCGTCAATTGTTCGTGTCCTCGTTGCTCTAGTAAAGACTGAAATAAATCATGCAACAACCCTTGAGAATGTAGCTGAGTTCCTGAAGAAGCGAAAAGAGCAATCAGATTCTCCCTTCACCCAAGCCAAAGAAGAGATGGAAGAAGCCAGGAAGAAGCTAGCAGAGGCACAGCAGGCTAGGCGTCTCCTGCTATCTAAAACTATTATCAATACAAATTTTCATTCATAATAGCTAGGTTCAAATGTTTATCCAGTCAACATGCATGTTGTGATGTCCGTGCATCCACTGAGACGTATGTAAGTCTGTGATGCCGAGATGTGGCACAAAATATATATTTTCCGGGTCATGTATAACAACCATTACTTTTCAAACAATAACAGACGAACCATTGGACATGGTATAGTTCACACGCAAGCCCGACATTCCAAGTTCTACTTCGACATCAAACTCATGTTCACAGATATCTTCACATTCATAGATAATGTCCACAACCATGATTCACTTCAAAGAAAAAAATGTGAGGGGAGTTATAAATAAAGAAAAACCTCTAGTTCTGACTACCAGTGCAAGCACAACAAACAAGGCATACAAACTTAATTATATTTTGGACGTTTTTTAACTAAACACGAATAACTTCTGGAAGCAGGTATAATTTCTAACGCCGGCTGCGGCTGGGGTCCACGATGTTTTGAGCCCAACTAGGCAGCACACCGGGTGTCTATGCCGACGACGCGGTGGTCGTAGCATTCATGGCTTCTGAGCGGCGGCGGCTCCCATGGTCTACTATTCCTCGGTGTCGGTGGTGGCCGCGGACGTGTTGGCCACCTCCATCGGCATGCCGCGATTCCGCCAATGTTTGCGTCGGATGGCGCGACCATGCATGGTGCACTAGACACCGTGGTCCCCCATGTGCAAAAGTGCAGCAATTGGCCACTCGTCTGCGAGCAGGCTTGGAGCATCGAGTTGATGCACCAGGAGCCAGCTTGGAGTGGCGGCTTGATCCTCCACTTTCCCGCCTACAGCCTCGCCCATGGTACTGATGGCCTTGGGAGGGGAGGTGGTGTTGGCTTGAACTACGTCGGTATTTCCCCGAAGAGGAAGGGATGATGCAGCACAGCAACGGTAGGTATTTCCCTTAGTGATGAGACCAAGGTTATCGTACCAGTAGGAGAACCACGCAACACCACATAAACAACTCCTGCACACAAAGAAAAAATACTTGCAACCCGACGTAAGAGGGGGTTGTCAATCCCTCACGGGTAAAAGGATAGGTAAAATTGTAGTAGATTGGATAAATAGATCTCACGGGAACGCGAGATAAAATAAATAAATAAAAATTGCAGCAAGGTATTTTTGTATTTTTGGATTAATAGATCTAAAAATAAAAGTGAATAAAAATAGATCTCGAAGGAAAATATAATAAAGAAGAGACCTGGGGGCCGTAGATTTCACTAGTGGCTTCTCTCAAGAAAAATAGCATACGGTGGGTCAACAAATTATTGTTGGGAAATTGATAGAACTTCAAATAATCATGACGATATCCAGGCAATGATCCTTAGATAGGCATGACGTCCAAGATAAGTAGACCGACTCCTGCCTGCATCTATTACTATTACTCCACACATCGACCGCTATCCAACATGCATCTAGTGTATTAAGTTCATGGAAAAACGGAGTAATGCAATAAGAATGATGACATGATGTTGACAAGATCTATTTATGTAGAAATAGACCCCATCTTGTTAGCCTTAATGGCAATGATACATACGTGTCGGTTCCCCTTCTGTCACTCGGATCAAGCACCGTAAGATCAAACCCATCACAAAGCACCTCTTCCCATGGCAAGAAAAATCGATCTAGTTGGCCTAACTAAACCAAAGATTTGAAGAAGAAATACGAGGCTATAAGTAATCATGCATATAAGAGATCAAAAGACTCAAATAACTTTCATGGATAAAAACATAGATCTGATCATAAACTCAAAGTTCATCGGATCCCAACAAACAGACCGCACATCAAATAGATCTCCAAGAGACCACTGTATTGAGAATCAAGAGAGAGAGAGAGGAAGCCATCTAGCTACTAACTACAGACCCGTAGGTCTACAATGAACTACTCACGCATCATTGGAGAGGCACCAATGAGGATGATGAACCCCTCCGTGATGGTGTCTAGATTGGATCTGGTGGTTCTGGAACTTGCGGCGGTTGGAATTGATTTTAGTCAACTCCCCTAGGGTTTCTGGAATATATCTTGTCCATTAACTTCTTAACCTCTGCACTATCTTCCTCCTCAAGGCTCCGGGGGCGCCAGCTATGGCGTTTCCATAACGGAGCGCTGGAAAATTCGGGAAGACCCCGTCTGATTGGGTCTGGGAGAACAACATCTTCGATATAAAACCACTCCGAGGGCCACTCTTCGGATGCCTTCTTCAGAGTGACGGACAAGTATCCTGTCCCAGCTATGCGCCACACTTCGGCACCGCCCACCTCGAATATGGATCCCTTTTGGGAGCGAGGGACGAGGCAGAAAAGTTTCCTCCAAACTCAAAATGGGCCTCGCAGCCTAAGAACAGCTCGCAAAGAGCCACGAAGCCCGCGATGTGCAGAATGGAGCCCGACGTGAGATTGTGCAGTTGGAGGCCATAGTACTCCAGGAAACCTCGGAGGAAAGGATGGATTGAAAATCCGATGCCTCTTAATAGGAAGGAAACGAAGCACACTCGCTCCCCCTCGGCAGGATTGGGTAAGTTTTCCGCCAGGGTTTCGTCGTTGATGGAAGTTAATGCCGCCCGAACGGGGACTAGATCCGCAGGAGGGAGATATCCCTGCATCTGGAGCTTGGCCAGCTGGGCGTGGGATACTGAGAAGCTCTCCCAATCTCCTTTTTCAGAGCCGTGGGGCGTGAGGAAGAACTGGGAACGCTAGCCATGTTTGCGCGGTTTCTTGTGGCAAGCTCTAAGGATATTTCGCCTGGTTTGGAATGGCATCTGAGATTCAATCTCCTTAAATAGGCGCCTTCCCTACATGGCCCGGGTGTTATGTGTAAAAATGCTTGGACCCCTCGTATTCGTCTGACACGTGGAAGCCGGGGCGACAATGGCGCAGAAGCCGAAGGCTATAACATTTAATGTAAAGCCGAGCTGTTCGAAGAATTCACCTTGCCAAGACAGAAGATGTAAAACCGAATACAATCCTTTGGTTCAGATGCTTTGAAGTACTCGGAGGAGGAACCCGCCTTGCAATGCCGAAGACAATGTGCGCGCTGGACACATCGTCATTGAAGACTGGTTCGAGGGCTACTGAGGGAGTCCTAGATTAAGGGGTCCTCGGGCGTCCGGGCTATGTGACGTGGGCCGGACTCATGGGCCGTGAAGATACAAGATGGAAGGCGTTCTCCCGTGTCCGGATGAGAGTCCCCTTGGCGTTGAAGGCAAGCTTGGCCTTCGGATATACAAATAACTTTCTCTGTAAACCGACTTTGTACAACCCTAGCTCCTCCGGTGTCTATATAAACCGGAGGGTTTAGTCCGTAGAGGCAATCATAATCATACAGGGTAGACATCTAGGGTTTAGCCATTACGATCTTGAGGTAGATCAACTCTTGTAACCCCTATACTCATCAAAGTCAATCAAGCAGGAAGTACGGTATTACCTCCATTAAGAGGGCCCGAACTTGGGTAAACATCGTGTCCCCTGCCTCCTGTTACCTTCGATCCTTAGACGCACAGTTCGGGACCCCCTACCCGAGATTTGCCGGTTTTGACACCGACAGTGGTTTGTTTGCTGCGTGGATGAGCTTCTCGCACGATGCTAGGCCATGCCCTTCTCCTGATGACGCCCCCTCTGCAGGGCTCCTACCAACTCCATCTTCCCTGCTTGCCTTGGTGCTCTACGTCCTCGGGACCCGGCTCTTAAGCGAGGCTGAGCTTCCACTGGTATGCCAAGTCGCGATGTCGTGGTCGAGGCCAGGGGGTGAGGGCCCAAGAGCCGGCAAGAGCCCCTGAGTCGTGATGCTCAGGGCCCCCCTTTAACATGCAAGTGACTTGTGTGAGAAAAGAGTGGCTGGCTGCGAGGGGGTTCCCAGGGGAGTTGCGCCCCTTAGCACATAGCATGGTGTTCTTCCAAGGTCCAAGGTGTTGGCAAGGCCGCTGGTGGTCCTGTGAGTTAGCCAAAAACATAACAGACAGTCGCGCTTGCTATCCTACCGGTGATCTTTCCGCAAAAAGACGAAGGCACTAAGGACCCGGTGAGGTGACGTGCGCGGGGCCGGCCGCAAGCCAGAGCTCGATCTCTTAGGTTTGTCAGCGCTGTAGGGACGGACCCAAGCACAGGCGCCATGCCAGCAGCCCCCGTTGCGGGATGAGAAAGAGGTGGGTTAGTAATGCGCAGAGGCCATGAAGGTCCATAGATAACGATATGGAAGGCGTAACATTAAAAACCGTAATAACCCGAGCATGCATAACTGGTCCGAAGTACATGAATCAAAATGATGCAGCTACAGGGACGGGCCCTGACAACTTGAGGATGATGGAGCCTGAGGGGCGCCCTCAATTGAACAAACCAAAAAGTCACATGGCACCGTCGTTGTAGAAGTGTTGGAGTAGCTGGAGATGCGTGTTGTAGAAGTCACTCCTCACGAGCCGGCCGACTCCTGAGTCCCAGGGGGCTCCGGAGCTCCGGGGGCCTCGCGAGGTTTCGGCACCTCCTCCATCAGGATCGCCTGGTGCCTGGCCTCGTGATCCACCAGGACGCCCTATGCAGCGCTGGTGCGAGGCAGCCGTGCTCAGCAGGCCAAACGACATGCAGACGTAGCTGCAGGGGTAGCCCCCACTCCGTACAACGCGGGATGGCCAGAAGAGCTCCTGAGAAGCAGACCTGTTGAGGCCTGGGATGTTGACGTAGACTCGCAGCTCGCTACCTATGTCGATGGCAGCAGCTGCGCTGGGTGATGCGGGGAGGCGCTCGCCACGCATGGCTCGCACCTCCTGAAGCTCCTCGATCGCCTTGGTGATGAATTCCTGAGCGCCTCGCCCCTTGCGCCTTTCTCACGGAAGCGCGCGTTGAAGCATGCCTCCACATGGTGCCTGAACGCCTCCCTCGTGACGCTGGTCAGGTTAGCGGCCCTCCAGACGAGAGCCCCCGAGCCTGTCCTGAGAGGGGCACCGGGCGTGCCTTCCTATGCGAGAGGGAATGGCGCCCCAGCAGTGGGAGCGGGGCCTGAGGCACGATCGTCGGGTCCCCCAGCCCCCTGACGTCCCTTGGAAAGGAGCTGCTTCTTCTTGGGGGTGGCCTCAGGAGGCAGGGTGGCACCCTCGCCATCGGAGTTCTCGACCATTGCTGCCTGGTAAGCGCGCTCGAGGGAGCACACCGCATCCTTCTCATCGCAGGTGACCGTGATGATGCCGCCACTTCTCGGAATCTTGAGGACATTGTAGCCATGGTGAGTTGCTGCCATGGACTTGGCAAGGGCCGGATACCCGAGGATGGCAAATGTGGGTGACATAAAAGTCTATGAGCTCGGTTTGGTAGTTTTCACGCTTGACGAAGGTGAGAGACGATGGAGACGGTGGAGCCATCGATCACCCCTGAGAAAGGTTTGGTGGGAAGAAGCTGGTCATATGGCACCTGGAGCATGTCAAACGTCTCGACGGAGAGGACGTTGAGCCCCGCGCCACCATCGATGAGAGTCTTGGTGATGAGGACGTTGCTGATGGTTGGTGAGCAGAGCATAGGGAGCGCGCCAGCGGCGGCCGAGCACTTGAGTTGGTCAGCAAAGTCGAAGGTGACGGTGTACTTGGACCACCTGAGGGGACGCCACGCCTCAAGCTTTGGGAGGGCCGCGTTCACCTCACGAGCGAACTGCTTGAAGATGCGATGAGAGGCGGGAGCCTGAGCACCACCCAAGATGTAGGCAATGGCATGAGGCTCTTGGAAGCCCCCAGCCCTATCGTCTTGGTGGTGGTCCTCGTTCCTCCTTGGAGGCGGCGGCAGCAGAGGGAGGCCGACATTGCCATGAGGATGGTCCTCGCGAGACTGGTCACGCCAGGGGCCATCGCGAGGTGGGCCCTGCCAGCGGTCCTCACGAGTCTGATCGCGCCAGTCCTAGCAGGGGTCGCGGTTGTCCCAGCGGCCGTAGCCACGGTCGTTGCGCTCGGGACGGCGGCTAATGCACCCATCGTGGATCACCCTGAGCTCCTAGCATTCGTTGGTGTTGTGGCTGTGGACGTTGTCGAAGACGCAAAATGGATGGCTGCCCTTGGATGATTCGGCGTGGTCGCAACCGCGCTTCATCTCAGGCTCAGCCGCAAGCATAGTGGGGCCCTTGCGCTTCATCTCAGGCTCAGCCGCAAGCACAGTGGGGCCCTTGCGCTTCACGTCCTTAGCCTTGGCCTTCTTGTCCTTAGGATCGACCTCCGGAGGCTCCAGGAGGGACAGGCGACCTTCCTCTGCCCTCGCGCATCTAGCGGCCATGTTGAACATCTCCAGGGCCGAGCACAAGTCCTCGTGGATGGCAAGCTCCTCCTTCATCTTGACATCCTGGACACCATCAGAGAACGCCGAGATGATGGCCTCGTCCGACACCTTCAGGATCTTGAGGCGAACATTGGTGAAGCGTTGTATGTACTTGTGCAAGGTCTCGCCCGACTTCTGCTTGATGCGCCATAGGTCGCCTGCTACAGGAGCGCGGTCGCGAGTACCCTGGAAGTTGGCGATGAAGCGCTCGGGGAGCTCGTCCTAGGAGGAGAGATTGAACCCACCGTGAGGTTCATGAGCCAGGAGCGCGCGCTGTCCTTGAAGGCCATGGGAACCAGTTCGCCATGACCTTGTCGTTGCCGTTCGCTGCCTCGATGCTTAGCTCGTAGAGCTGGAGGAACTCAGCGGGGTCAGGAGTGCTGTCGTAGCATGGAGGCAGATTCGGCTTGAACTTGCCAGGCCAGACGACGCGGCGCAGCTCCGGGGTGAAAGCACGGCAACCTGCCGCCCTCACAGGGGCCAGCCGTAGGGGAGGAGCCTGATCTTGATGCCCGCACACCGCCGCCTCTGGCAGCATGCGGTCTTAATGTGGCGGTGCTTGAAGCGCACACGCTTCTCCTTGGGGCCGTTGCATCACTTGCCAGCTTTCTTCAGCGCGCGCCGGCACCCTGCGCGGTGGGTGAGGTCCTGGATTAGGGGGTCCTCGGACAGCCGGACTATATACTTCTGCCGGACTGTTGGACTATGAAGATACAAGACTCAAGACTTCAACCCGTGTCCGGATGGGACTCTCCTTAGCATGGAAGGCAAGCTTGGCAATACGGATATGTAGATCTCCTCCCTTGTTACCGACTCTGTGTAACCCTAGCCCCCTCTGGGGTCTATATAAACCGGAGGGTTTAGTCCGTAGGACAACAACAATCATACCATAGGCTAGCTTCTAGGGTTTAGGCTCTACGATCTCGTGGTAGATCAACTCTTGTAATACTCATATCATCAAGATCAATCAAGCAGGAAGTAGGGTATTACCTCCATCGAGAGGGCCCGAACCTGCGTAAACATCGTGTCCCCCGCCTCCTGTTACCATCCGCCTTAGACACACAGTTCGGGACCCCCTAAACGAGATCTGCCGGTTTTGACACCGACATTGTTGTTTCATTGAGAGTTCCACTATGCCGTCACCATAAGGCTTGATGGCTCCTTCGATCATCGGCAACGATGCGATCCAGGGTGAGGTTTTCCTCCCCGGACAGATCTTCGTATTCGGCGGCTTCGTACTGTGGGCCAACTCGCTTGGCCATCTGGAGCAGATCGAGAGCTACGCCCTGGCCATCAGGTCAGGTGTGGAAACATGAACTATACGGCCGACATCCGCGAAGACTTGATCTTCGACGTATTCGAGCCCATGTCAGGTGCGCCGCACAATCACGACGAGCATGACTTAGCTCTGTCGCCGGATAGTGTTCGTGATATCACACCTGCAACTACTCCAGCCCTCAATCCGGAACAAATTGCGCCATCTGAGGACGGGTGGATGGACCCCGCCACGGAGGCCGCACACCCAGTGGCGATAGAGCCGAATACTGACTTCACCTCCTATGAGACCCGTGTCGCCGAACCGTTGGATTCATCCCCGACCACGGACTCCGAGCCGCCTGCGTCCGTGCCTGTCGAATCTGATTGGGCACCGATCATGGAGTTTACCTCCTCGGATATCTTTCAGCACTCGCCTTTCGGTGACGTGCTAAACTCGTTGAGGTCTCTCTCCCTGTCAGGAGACCCTTGGTCAAACTATGTCCGGCTAGAATGGGATGCGGACGACGAAGAAATTCGCTCCCCACCGACCACCCACTTAGTAGCCACTGTCGACGATTTAACTGACATGCTTGACTTCGGCTCTGAAGACATCGACGGTATGGACGACGATGCAGGAGACGAACAAGAACCACCGCCCACAGGGCGCTGGACTGCCACCTCATCATATGATATATACATGGTGGACACCCCCAAAGAAGGGGATGGCGACAAGACAACAAAGGATAATCCCTCCAAGAAGCAATCCAAGCACCGACATCAGCGGCGCCGCTCTAAGTCTCGCCATAGCAAAATCAGCGATACCGGCACAAGAGACAATAACGCTCCGGATAGTGCCGTAGACGACAATAATCCCCTCCAGCCAGACCTCGCGCGGGAGGATGAACAAGCGAGCCCTCGGGAACAAGCAGCAGATGGAGAATCAGAGGATGACAATTACATGCCTCTCTCCGAAGACGAGGTGAGCCTCGGCGACGAGGAATTTATCGTGCCTGAGGATCCCGTCGAGCAGGGGCGCTTCAAGCGCCGGCTTATAGCCACAGCAAACAGCGTGAAGAAAAAGCAACAACAGCTTCGAGCTGATCAAGATCTGCTAGCGGATAGATGGACTGAAGTCCTGGCAGCCGAGGAATATGAACTCGAGCGCCCAACCAAGAGTTACCCAAAGCGCAGGTTGCTACCCCAACTCGAGGAGGAAACATTGAAACCTACATCACCAGCGTATGATGTAGCTGATCGGCCACCTCGTGGCCGAGACAGAGAAGCATTTCAGCCCGAAGTCCAGCCTGCACCCCGCCGCCACTCAAACAAAAATACCAAGGCCAGGGGCAATAGGCGGGACCTGCGAGACGTATTGGAAAACAAAGCAAAACATGCAAGATCGATCTACGGATCACGAGGGCGCGCCCCAACGCGGGACGATGACCGTCACGCCGGATACACTAAAAGAAATTCCGGCCGGGCCGAACAAAGCAGACAAGACTCGTATGAACTACATCGAGATATAGCCCAGCACAGAGGCGACGCACACCCCCTATGCTTCACTGATGAAGTAATGGATCAGGAATTCCCAGAGGGTTTTAAACCCGTAAACATTGAATCATATGACAGTACAACAGATCCCGCGGTATGGATCGAGGATTTCCTCCTCCACATCCACATGGCTCACGGTGATGATCTACATGCCATCAAGTACCTCCCACTAAAACTCAAAGGACCAGCTCGGCATTGGCTGAATAGCTTGCCAACAGACTCCATTGGCAGTTGGGAGGATTTGGAAGATGCATTCCTTGACAACTTCCAGGGCACTTATGTGCGACCACCGGATGCTGATGACTTGAGCCATATAATTCAGCAACTAGGGGAATGATCCAGGAAATTCTGGACCAGGTTCCTAACTAAGATAAACCAAATTGTCGACTGTACGGATGCAGAGGCCTTAGCGGCATTCAAGCATAACATCCGTGACGAGTGGCTCGCCCGGCACCTCGGCCAGGAGAAGCCGAAGTCCATGGGAGCCCTCACGACACTCATGACCCGCTTTTGCGCGGGCGAGGATAGCTGGCTGGCTCGCAACAACAACACGTCAAGGAACCCTGGCACTTCAGATACCAAAGATACTAACAGCAGACCACGTCGTAACAAACACAAGCGCCACAACAACGGCGACAGCGCCGAAGACACAGCAGTCAATGCCGGATTCAGTGGCTCTAAATCCGGTCAGCGGAAAAAGCCGTTCAAAAGAAGCAATCCGGGCCCGTCCAGTTTGGACCGCATACTCGATCACTCGTGTCAAATTCACGGCACCCCCGATAAGCCAGCCAATCACACCAACAGAGAATGCTGGGTGTTCAAGCAGGTCGGCAAGTTAAACGCCGAAAACAAGGATAAGGGGCTGCATAGCGACGACGAGGAGCAGCCTCAGCCGCCGAACACAGGAGGACAGAAGAAATTTCCTCCCCAAGTGAAAACGGTAAACATGATATACGCAACCCATATTCCCAAGAGGGAACGGAAGCGTGCACTAAGGGACGTCTACGCAATGGAGCCAGTCGCCCCAAAGTTCAACCCATGGTCTTCCTGTCCAATCACTTTCGATCGTAGGGACCACCCCACTAGTATCCGTCATGGCAGTTCTGCCGCATTGGTCCTTGATCCCATCATTGACGGATTTCACCTCACCCGAGTCCTTATGGACGGCGGCAGCAGTCTGAACCTGCTTTATCAGGATACAGTGCGCAAAATGGGTATAGACCCCTCGAGGATCAAACCCACTAAAACCACCTTCAAAGGTGTCATCCCAGGTGTAGAGGCCCGCTGCACGGGCTCAATCACACTGGAAGTGGTCTTCGGATATCCGGACAACTTCCGAAGCGAGGAGTTAATCTTCGACATCGTCCCATTCTGCAGCGGCTATCACGCACTGCTCAGACGAACCGCATTTGCCAGATTCAATGCGGTGCCGCATTATGCATACCTCAAGCTCAAAATGCCAGGACCTCGTTGGGTTATAACAGTCAATGGAAACACAGAACGCTCGCTCCGCACGGAGGAGCACACTGCGGCCCTTGGAGCAGAGGCACAAAGCAGCCTTTTAAGGCAAACCGCCAATTCGGCGATAAAGCCCCCGGACACCTTCAAGCGAGTCCGGAGTAACCTACAACAGGATCGCCTAGCACGTTCAGAGCTCGCCTAGCAATTCGGCCTCCATCCTAGTCCCGGTCAAGTGATGAAATCTATGCCACGCGTACATAATTACGCACTAAAAATACCATGGGCATAAGCGGGGGCACGGCCAGGACACGCCCCACAAGGCGGCTCAACCGCCCCAGGGGCTGTATACCTTTACCATTTTCTCTCTTTCAGGACCTTACTCTCCGGAAGACCTTTTCGGCAGTCTGATTGTTGGACGCACTGCAGGAAGGAAACACCAAGGAGGCAAGAAGCTAAGACGTACAAGGGAATCCCCAGGTGGTCTCTGATAATGATCGAAATACCTGTTTTTAATACCCATACGCAGCTTGCCCTTGGATAGGACATGTAAAATAGTCCTATTTTTTGCTTAAGTTGCACTACTTGTATCAGTACGCTTCGACGTATTATTTAAATAACAATGCATAGCGTTAGTCTATTATTGCATTACCCTTTTTTCCTTGTCTGCTTATTTACGACAAATTGCACCCGTACATTCTGGTACGACTAGTGCGCCAGGGGCTTCAGTATACCCCATAATACGGCGTGAGAAGTCCGAACACTTTCGACAGTGCGGCACCCCGAACTTATAGCATTATATGCATCAGCTCCGAATCATGTCTTGGGTCAATAGTTGGGTTTGCCCGGCTCCCATGTTTTGGTACCTTACGTTCCGCAATATCGGCTAAGGTAGCGCTGGGAGAACTACTGCGATTGTGTCCCGGTTCTTCCAGACGAGCACCTCAGTAGAGAAAGCCGAAAACTGACTGTCATGATAAGGCGAGAGCTGGTCGCTATTCGAGAGGTCTCAAGTCCTTAGACTTTTTCCGCTTCGGGCGAGGAGTCGGCCTTGCCCGACTTAGGCGTATATAGCGCCCCAAATTTGGCCTTCCGAATACTAGGGGCTTCGCCAAAATTTAAAATTGTAGACTTCTATGGCTAAGTGAGAGTGATAAAGCCTTATAGTCCGATTGCCTGGTTCGTTGTGCTGAACACCTCCCTCGAAGGACCCAAAATTGGGATAAAGAGTGCTCAGGTTTATCCCGAACACCCCAGTACTAGTTACATGGGGGCAGAAGCCGACGACTGGCCAACTCTCAGATTTCATAAACGGCCGCACAGAAGGTAATATTTTAAATTAACAAGCGTTGCATGGCGCACATGAACTCGTTTCATATTACAGGATAACATGAGTACATTCATTCGAATATTACATCCTTAGCACATTCCTCCGCCACAAGGCGAGAACCCTTCAGGACACTTTCATAATACTTTTCGGGGTGGCGATGCTCCTTGCCCTCCGGCGGCCCCTCCTTCACCAGCTTTTTGGCGTCCAGCTTCGCCCAGTGCACCTTCGCCCGGGCAAAAGCCCGACGTGCACCCTCGATGCAGACGGACCGCTTTATGACTTCAAGCCGTGGACAGGCGTTCACAAGCCGCCTCACCAGACCGAAGTAGCTATCAGGCAGGGTCTCGCCAGGCCACATCCAGACTATAAGACCCTTAATGGCCTGTTCGGTCGCCTTGTGGAGCTCAACCAGTTGCTTCAGCTGGTCGCTCAAGGGCATTGGGCGTTCGGTCCCAGTATACTGAGAGCAGAACAACTTCTTCGTCGAGCTCCCCTCCTCAGCCCGGTAGAACTCCGCGGCATCCGACACACTGCGGGGCAGATCTGCGAACGCTCCTGGAGAGCTCCGAACTCGGGTAAGTAAAAAGAAAGTTTCCTTCACATGCTTGCTTTGCATAATGAATGCCTTACCCGCTGCTATCTTCTTAACCGCCTCAACTTCCCTGAGGGCCTTTTGGGCTTCGGCCTTGGCATGCTGAGTGCTTTTGAGGGCCTTCGCAAGCTCGGACCCCTGCGTCTTAGAGTCACGCTCCAAGGACTCATGCTTTTCGGCGAGAGCCTGGAGCTCTTTCTGCACCTCGCCTACTCGGGCTTCTTGCTTTTCTCGCTCGATGCGCTCCTTCGCCGCTTTGTCTTCGGCCTCGGATAGCGCCTTCTGCAGGGCCGCCACTTTGGCCGTGGTCCCTGATACGTCTACAACGTATCTATAATTTTTTTATTGTTCCATGCTATTATATTATCTGTTTTGGATGTTTATGGGCTTTATTAAACACTTTTATATTACTTTTGGGACTAACCTATTAACCCAGAGCCCAGTGTCAGTTCCTGTTTTTTCCCTTGTTTCAGTGTTTCGAAGAAAAGGAATATCAAACGGAGTCGAAACGGAATGAAACCTTCTGGAGAAGTTATTTTTGGAAGGAAAGCAACCCGGGAGACTTGGAGTGCACGTCAGGAAAGCAACGAGGGAGGCACAAGGCAGGGGGCGCGCCCACCCCCCTGGGCGCACCCTCCACCCTCGTGGGCCCCTCGTGGCTCCCCTGACGTACTTCTTTCACCTATATATACCCATATACCCTAAAACGATCGGGGAACATAATAGATCTGGAGTTCCGCCGACGCAAGCCTCTGTAGCCACCAAAAACCAATCGGGGCCCTGTTCCGGCACCCTGCCGGAGGGGGGAACCCTCACCGGTGGCCATCTTCATCATCCCGGCGCTCTCCATGATGAGGAGGGAGTAGTTCACCCTCGGGGCTGAGGGTATGTACCAGTAGCTATGTGTTTGATCTCTCTCTGTCTCTCTCGTGTTCTTGATTTGGCACGATCTTGATCTATCGCGAGCTTTGCTATTATAGTTGGATCTTATGTTACTTTCCCCTCTACTCTCTTGTAATGGATTGAGTTTTCCCTTTGAAGTAATCTTATCGGATTGAGTCTTTAATGATTTGAGAACA
Organism: Triticum aestivum; assembly: GCF_018294505.1. Classification (NCBI taxonomy): domain Eukaryota; kingdom Viridiplantae; phylum Streptophyta; class Magnoliopsida; order Poales; family Poaceae; genus Triticum; species Triticum aestivum. The sequence continues at coordinate 429,390,966 of NC_057814.1, read as the reverse complement.
CTTGATGTATGTCTTGTCGTGCGTATCTGTGGTGACAATGGGATATCACGTGATTCACTCGATGTATGTTTTGGTGATCAACTTGCGGGTTCCGCCCATGAACCTATGCATAGGGGTTGGCACACGTTTTCGTCTTGATTCTTCGGTAGAAACTTTGGGGCACTCTTTGAGGTTCTATGTGTTGGTTGAATAGATGAATCTGAGATTGTGTGATGCATATCGTATAATCATACCCACGGATACTTGAGGTGACGTTGGAGTATCTAGGTGACATTAGGGTTTTGGTTAATGTGTGTCTTAAGGTGTTATTCCAGTACGAACTCTAGGGCTGTTTGTGATACTTATAGGAATAGCCCAACGGATTGATCGGAAAGAATAACTTTGAGGTGGTTTCGTACCCTACCATAATCTCTTCATTTGTTCTCCGCTATTAGTGACTTTGGAGTGACTCTTTGTTGCATGTTGAGGGATAGTTATATGATCCAATTATGTTATTATTGTTGAGAGAACTTGCACTAGTGAAAGTATGAACCCTAGGCCTTGTTTCAACGCATTGCAATACCGTTTACGCTCACTTTTATCATTAGTTACCTTGCTGTTTTTTTAATTTCAGATTACAAAAACCTATATCTACCATGCATATTGCACTTGTATCACCATCTCTTCGCCGAACTAGTGCACCTATACAATTTACCATTGTATTGGGTGTGTTGGGGACACAAGAGACTCTTTGTTATTTGGTTGCAGGGTTGCTTGAGAGAGACCATCTTCATCGTACGCCTCCCACAGATTGATAAACCTTAGGTCATCCACTTGAGGGAAATTTGCTACTGTCCTACAAACCTCTGCACTTGGAGGCCCAACAACGTCTACAAGGAGAAGGTGGCATAGTAGACATCAGTCCCTAGCAAAATTCATGACGATCCTATCATTCCAAAAACAAATTTTTCTTTATCAATATTCAGACGGGGTGTCACTTACCTTTGTTCTCTTCGAGCTGCCTCTTGGCAAGGCCGAGCTCTTCCTTGGACCGCTCAAGGTCCCGCTTCAGTGCGGCGACCTCCGCAGTACGTGCGGCAGCGGCCAGCAGTGAAGCCTGCATATACACATAGACATATTCTGATTAGACTCCTGCGATTATTATTTGATCCTCTATTCGGCCTTCCTTCGTGAATGCCAAACAGAGCATCAGGGGTTACTGTCTATGCCGGAATATTTTCTTATACTTTGATTACTTACCTCAAAGCCTGTTAGAAGGCTTGCAGAGGCTTCAGTCAGTCCGCTCTTGGCAGACTGAACCTTCTTGACCACCGCACTCATGATAGTGCGGTGCTCTTCATCAATGGAAGCGCCGCGAAGCGCTTCCAGCAAGTTGTCTGATGCCTCTGGTGGGACAGAGGTCATCGGCACAGATAGCTCGCCCCCCTTAGTGAGGGGTCGCCTGACAGAGTTCGGAACCACTAGAGGTTCCGGTACAGTATTCGGCTGGGGGCTAAACTTGCTGCCCCCGCCGTTGGAGCCCTTGGGAGTTTTGCTCCCCTTGCGCCCAGCGTCCGGAATGTTGCCTTGAGGCGCCTCCAGGACTACCTCCCCTTGGTTTGGTGCCCTTTGAGACAACACCTTGACGTCATCCGTAGGGCGGGGGGAGGAGGCGGGCGGGGCCGAATCGCTGTTCATCTCCGATTGGCCCAAAGACTCCTCCGAAGAGGATACGTAGATGCGGGCTCGGGATGGACTGCATGATCATGTTCGGCATGATGAGAAACAACAAAACGAAACATACCAGAATTATTATGGTATCCGAATACTTACGACTTCGCCAGGGGCTTGTCCCTAGGCAGCCACTCGTCGTCGCTATAGGCGGCGGTTGTGGAGCTGTTCGGAAGGAGGGTCCTTCCCTTCTTGGACCCTTCCGCCTCCCTAGATGGGGCGGCCTTCCTTTTCTTGTCTCCCCCGGCTGGGGGGGGGAGAACTTTCCTCTTCTTCCTCCTCGTTTTCGTGGGAGGAGTGCGCCTCGGTGCTTTCGGACGATGAGTCCGATATAACCGTGCGCCGGAGACCCTTCCTGGTCCCCGTGGCCTTCTTCTTGGCCTTCTTCTCCGGCACCTCATAAGGTGCCATAACCAGCATCTCCGTTAGGAGAGCATCCGCTGGATCTTCGGGCAGGGGAGCCGGACAATCGATCTGCTCCGCTGTCACTACCCAGTCCTGTTAAATGGCATGGAGACTTAGATCCCGCGCGTGGTTGTACTGGGGAAATGAACATCTTATAAGATATAAAAGACTTACCGAATTAGCAGGGAGCCTTGCGCTGACTCCGCGGTCCTCGGTAAGGGGAGGAGGTACCTCGGCGCCCTTGAACAGCACCTTCCAGACGTCCTTGTGCATCGTGTCGAAGAGCTCTCGCAGCGTCTGGTGCTCGGCCGGGTCGAACTCCCACAAATTGAATGCCCGTCTTTGACACGGGAGGATCCGGCGGAAGAGGATGACTTGGACCACGTTGACGAGCTTGATTTTCTTGCTCATCATGTTTTTGATGCATGTCTGGAGTCCGGTCAGCTCTACCAGGGAACCCCATGACAGGCCCTTCTCTTTCCAGGAGGTGAGTCGCATGGGGATTCCGGATCGAAATTTGGGGGCCGCCACCCAGTTGGTGTCGCGCGGCTCAAGGATGTAGAACCATCCCGATTGCCACCCCTTTTTTGTCTCCACACAGGAGCCTTCGAGCCAGGTGACGTTGGGCATTTTGCCCACCATGGCGCCTCCGCACTCCGCTTGCTGGCCGACCACCACCTTCGGCCACAGGCCGAAGTGGGGCTTGATGCGGAGGAAGGCCTCACACGCGACGATAAACGCCGAGATGTTGAGGATGAAATTGGGGGACAGATCATGAAAGTCCAGCCCGTAGTAGAACATGAGCCCGTGATAAACGGGTGAAGGGGAAATCCCAGTCCACGGACGAAGTGGGTAAGGAAAACCACCCTCTCATGGGGTTCTGGAGTAGGGATGATCTGCCCCGCATCTGGTAGCCGGTGCGCGATATCCGCGGCCAGATATCCGGCTCCCCGCAGCTTTGTGATGTTCTCCTCTGTAATGGAGGAGACCATCCACTTGCCTCCCGCTCCGGACATGCTTGAAGTGGTTGGAGGGGAAAAACGCGAACTTGGGCGCTGGAGCTCGAGTGCGCAGGAATGGATGAGCAAGGGGGAAGAAGGCGTGGGTGAAAAGGGTGAATCCTTGTCCCTTTATAAGGGTGGAAGAAGCTATACGCTTATTCCCCAAGCGCCGTAATTGATGGCGCGGTTGGGTTACCCACACCCGTATTGATGAGAATCCTGTGATAAGGGGACACGATCTCTGCTTCGACAAGACGTGCCAAGGAAACCGCCTCGCGATATGTGCAGCGGCTGGTTGTGAAAAACGGTTCGAATAATGACCGGGCCGTCGTGTGATGTCATACTGCAAAATGTGTCGGCAGATTTGATTGGCGGAAATATTATTCTCTCTACGGTGGTATGTGGAATTTGTTTTGCAGAGTCGGACACTATCTTTGTGTTCAAAATCTTCTATGGAGTATTCGGAGGAGGAACCCGTCTTGCAATGCCGAAGACAATCTGCGCGCCGGACTCATCGTCATTGAAGCCTGGTTCAGGGGCTACTGAGGGAGTCCTGGATTAGGGGGTCCTCGGACAGCCGGACTTTATACTTCTGCCGGACTGTTGGACTATGAAGATACAAGACTCAAGACTTCGACCCGTGGCGTGGAAGGCAAGCTTGGCAATACGGATATGTAGATCTCCTCCCTTGTAACCGACTCTGTGTAACCCTAGCCCCCTCCGGTGTCTATATAAACCGAAGGGTTTAGTCCATAGGACAACAACAATCATACCATAGGCTAGCTTCTAGGGTTTAGCCTCTACGATCTGGTGGTAGATCAACTCTTGTAATACTCATATCATCAAGATCAATCAAGCAGGAAGTAGGGTATTACCTCCATCGAGAGGGCCCGAACATGGGTAAACATCGTGTCCCCCGCCTCCTGTTACCATCCGCCTTAGGCACACAGTTCGGGACCCCCTACCCGAGATCCGCCGGTTTTGACACCGACAGTGGGTCACGCTGGGGTGCTTCGCGCTAGGGCTTGGGTACGACATCGCATCGAGGGGGAGGAGGAGGTGCGCCGTGGGCCACCTCACCTGCCTGGGACGGGGGAGGCAGCGAGCCAGCCGATGCAGGGCTGTCCCCAACAGCGCTGACGAGCTCGGCGATGCGGCCTAGGCAGTCTTCGTAGAGGTCGTTGGCCGTACGATAGCGCAGAAGCTCACGCGCCACGAGCAGCGCAACCTGCGCGTTCGCCGGCCCGTGACGAGCATGAGAAGACGACGCAACGGTTGGGGTAAGCGACGGAGTTGCGGTGCGACCATCACGCGGCACGGAAGGCGGCAGCGACAAGTCCTACTACTCGTGGGCCACGGGACCGGTGGCCGTGTTGGCCGTAGGGGAAGGGGAGCGGCGAAGGGCGCCATTTCTCGTGGGTGCCGTCTGAGCGACCTTAATGTCCGAACGTTCGGCATGGACACGGCGAGTGTCGGCCATAGGGACGACGGACCGAAAGCGGAGCGAATGGTGGAGAAGAGGCTTCGACACGCCCCTACTGGCGCGCCAAATGTCGGATTCAGGGCTCCGCAGACCCAAGAAAGGTTCAAACTCTGGGGTGTGGGCAAAGAACTCAACCCCTTCAGCCAACCAACTCGATGAACAAGGAAGAAGATGAACACGTCAGTTTACCCAGATTCAGGCCACCTTGCGGTGTAAGACCCTACTCCTGCTTTGTGGTGGATTTGCCTTACGAGGGGCTGAGGATGAACTAGTAAAAGGGAAGAACAACCTCGCGAGGTCTGCTCTAGTGAGTGAATGAGTCGACCGGGGTCCGATAGATCGGATCGGTCCCCTCTCTTGGTGGTGGCTAACCTATACTTATAGTGGCCTAGGTCCCCTTCCCCCAAAACGTAGGCGGGTAGGGATTCCACAGTGGCCAATTTGAGAGGGGACAAGTAGTACATCTTATCCTGACGAAAGGTGGTCTTCGCCTGCAAAGCCTCTGGTCGTAACGCTGCGGTGGGCTCGGTGATGGCATCCATCCTGGCGGTCCTGGTGTCGTTGCACGAGAATGGAAACCTTTGGCTAATTCCTCGGGACTCCGCGCCTGCGCTTGCCTCCTTAGCACCAAAGAGGAAACCTGCTCCTCTGCGCCCGCTGGCGCCCACCTGGCCTTGGTCGTCATGGCTTGTGTCATCGCAACCTCATGAGGTTGAGCACCTGCATAGAAATCTCCGATCCTCAGGAGGCAGTCTGGGGAGGCCGCTCCCTCCGGAGGTCTTGGCATCGTCCATCTCACGAGGCTTGGCCCCTCGTGAGGTTCTTGACTTGTTGGTGTTGTAGATGGGCCGTACCAGGCCGTCGATGGAGTCACGCCGCGGGCCGCAGGCAAGCAAGTCTGGGTACCCTGGTTCCCAGAATGCCGACACAGTGGTGTGGTGAAGCTGGCCACTCCTGCACAATAACATTTCCTTCCATGTCTTAACTATGAACAATTTTTATTCTATTTTAATCCAGGTCTCTTTATTTGCCACTAAGAAATGGGATGAATTGATAGCACTGCTGCTTATATGTGCAAAGCATGTTATCTGTCTGCTTTTTTCTCTTTCAGGGTGATATCACTAACGCCAAGAACTGCGATTGATGCTATGCAGCTAGAGTTGGATATAAGTGTCAAACAAGTGCAGGCATCAGCTTGCTCAGCTGCTTGCGCTGCAGCTCCCATGCAGGGCTAACCTTTCTTGAATTGTGTTGAAGTGTTGTCGGTTCTGTATATTATTTTAGGTGGCGTGTTTATTTGCACTGGTGGCGACCTTTGATGCCCAGTGTATCTAATCTGCTATCTGGTTGCGCTTTATTATCGCCGGTGGTAAACTTTTATGCCCAATGCATGTAATATACAGTAATTTCTTTGTTGTATAGTCTAGTTATATTCTTCGTCATGTTGCTGTAATTTAATTTCTGTATATGGTGTCGTCGCTCCCTGAAAAGGCTGTAAGCTTTGACGGAGCGTAATGGGCCTAAACGTTTAGTTTATTATATAAAAAGTTATGGTACTAAAACTGGCTGGCCCACCAATCATTGTAAATGGGCCAAAACGTGGGCCTACAATCATGTCCGGCCAATAGCAGGTCTAGACGTAAACTCACCAACTATTAGTTTCGGGCCTTTAACATGCCGAGTGAACCAGTTGCCTATGTTGGGCCACAGAATGGGATTTTAATAGTCCGAAAAGTAGATTGGGCCTGAACAGTGTCGGAGGCCCATGATTGGCCCAACCACAAGATGGGCCATTAACAGGCCAAAATATGTGTCGAGCCACAGTTGGCCCAATACATGATGGGTCCTAAGCAGGACGGATGCAACGCGGGCCATCATTAGACCCAGTTATCTCACGGGCCTTTAATGGGCCAATTGTCAGGTTGGGCTAAAATGTATCCAAGAAGACTACGTGCCTTTAAGAGGCCGAAAGTCACTTCGGCCCAGAAATAGGCCCACATGCAGCACATGCCGTTAAATGGCCGAAAGGGAAACTGGGCCGACAATGTCCCATGTGTACCAATGGCAATTAACATGCCGAAAGTAATATCGGCTGACCTATTACATGAGCCTTTAAGAAGCCGTAGTTCAAATGGGCCCCCAATGGGGCCGAAAGCACAGTGCCTGTTAATGGGCCAGATGATATATGGGTCGTAATTTGGCCCAAAATATGTTAGGCAGTTAATGGCCGGATCCGATATGGGCCGTCATTTAGCCCAAAACATGGAAGACTACAGGCTGGTTCTGATGTGGGCTTCCATTTGGCCCAAAACGTGACAGACGTCTAACGGGTCGAATCTTATGTGGGCGGTAATTTAGCCCAAACCGTGGCAGGCTATTAATGGGCTGACCCAGTAGAGTACGAAAAAATCTTGTGGGCCCTTGGCTGGGCCGGCCTTTTATCTTAAATGGGCTACTGTTGGGCCGTGCCACGTGTTGAGGTATCATGTGCGCCTTCCATCCATTGTACGGATGACATATGTCCCAACGCTGAGCCAACACGTGGATCCAGCGAATGAGAATTTTACACGTGGAAAATCCCCATTGGTCTGGGTTGTTAACAGGTTATCGGATCCAAACCGGAACCCGATAGCCTAATGGCAACACGTTACGGTGGATGCCACGTGTTGGTTACCCTTGACGAAAACACTTCCATGATGTGCCATTTATCGTCATAGAAGTGGACACTTCCGTGATGATAATTTCGGTATTTTCATGGAACACTTCTACGACAGCACATGTATGACTATCTTGTTTCTGTCATAAAATCGTCATGGACGTAGATGCATGACAGAAAACATGACTTACTGTGACAAACACGTATCATCAAGGAAGTGTTTTTTTGTAGTGCTTGAATTCTTTCAAAGCAAAGTTTGTCCCATTGTATGTGATAATGCCATGGGGAATGCCAAATAGAATGATAGTTCCCCTCATGAAATTGACTATTGTTGATCCATCTAATCTCTTGACTTACTTGTCTTTGACCCACTTTGTAAATTTTGTCGACTACAATGAGGAGATGAGTGAGACCTCCTGCAACCATTTTGAACAGACCAAGCATGTGCAGACCTAAACAACAAATGACCACACAATTGGAATGGTCTTCAACTCTGAAGCTAGCATGTGAGGTTGACTGGCATATATTTGGCAACCCAACCACTTCTAAAGATACTCGGTAGCATCAGCATGAGCAATCGGCCAGAAAAAATTGACTCGAAATGCTTTAGCAACCAAAGCCTAATAGAAAGCATGGTGTCCACAAGTTTCTGAGTGAATTTCAGTCAGGGTCTGCCAACCCTCTTATGGAGAAATGCAGCATTAAGAAACTCCAGTTGCACTGAGTTTGTACAATTTGTCAATAAGTGTTGTGTATGCTTCTGATCGGTCCACAATTTGCTTTGTTTCGATCTCATCTTCAGGGAGTTCCTTCTGGAGAAGCTATGCAATAAATTGCAGAGTCCAGTCGGGGTTGACCACTAGGACCTCCTGAATCAGGTCGACGACTGCTGGTATGAATATCTTGCTTTCAAATCTTCATTTGTCTTTCTGTATTCTATATAATTTTGAAGTTAACTGATCATGCATATTTATTATCATATTCTGCACAAACCTATGTAGGCATGGATCTGCCGCCCCCTCCATTTCGGCAATCATCTTCAAGTATTTGGGGCTGGGCCTCGGTGGCTCGATGCTCGGACCTTGACAGGGGATTCATAATTTTATATGTGAGCCAACGTGGATTCGCTGCCCACTCCCCTCCGTCCTGCCTCCTTCACATTCCTTCACGCACCTTTTTGTCTCCTCTCCATTCCCACACCCTCATCACATTTATGGTGCATGATATAGTACTCTGACATGGCATGTAGATAATGATGGGATGTATTTAGCTTTAATTCCATATTTCCTATTCATCATCAGTAGATAGCAAAACCTAATCGTCTTCATACCATTGTTTGAATCAGATCTGTCATGGACGAAGTAGATTTTAAAATCAAGCTCTTTACCGGTAGTTTTAATTTGAGGATTGACACAATTGTTTGACTACATTACCAATTTAAAGACTACCTTGATGCGCAAGTAAGGGGAGGCCTAGGTGGCCGCAGTGCCAAACAAGGACGTTGGTCAGCGTGTTACTGCTACTTGGAATGCGTTGGGATTTCCCCGAAGAGGAAGGGCGAAGTAATATAGTAGCAGAAAGTATTTCCCTTAGTATGTAACCAAGGTTTATCAAACCAATAGGAGATTTACTCAAACCACCTAAGAGCAAATACTTGCACCCAACACGGGCAAGAGGGTCGTCAATCCCCTTATACTCGTTAATTGCAAGGATTAATCTGATAGTAGGAGATATATAAATTGCAAAGTAAAATAAAAGTAAATAAATTGCAGCAAGGTATTTAGGGTTTTAGCAATATGATTTAAATGGACACGGGATCCATAGCTTTCACTAGAGGCATCTCTCTCAAGAACATAGCGATACGGTGGGTGGACAAATTACTGTTGGGCAATTGATAGAATAGTGCATAATTATGATGTTATTCATGGAATGATCAGTACATAGGCATTACGTCCATGACAAGTAGACCGAAAAGATTCTGCATCTACTAGTATTACTCCACTTCGAGAGGAAGCACTTGCTTGCGTACTGCCATGACCCTGGTGGATCCCTACTATCAGTACAAAAAAAAGACACATCCGTGACATTTTGGGCCGAACGAATTTTTTTTCCTGTTATGCTTATGACACTTCTATGACGATAATTGTGACAAGACCCGGTATCATCATAGATGTGGTGGGCTCCTACTTGTATGACAAAAAAACATGACAGAAAATGGGCTTTTCTTCCTGGGCGGGCCGGAGACACAGCTGCATGACATTCTTTGGGCCATCCATGACGGGAAAAACCGTGGTAGAAGCGAGGGCGAGGAAAATATCGGGGAGTTCTCGGTTACGGTGGGTGGTCGGGGGCCGAGCGATGCGCGTGTCTCTCGTACACGTACGCATGTGGGTGCAAGGCGTTGGGCTCTAACTGGACCCGAGCGAGGCGTTCGCCTACTGAACCCGAGCGATTGCACTGCAGGCTACGCGTTACTGAACCTGAGCGATCGATCGATGGCTGTTAACTGAACCCGATCGAGTGATTCCTTCGCTGCTGCTGCTAACTGAAGCCGATCGAACCTGCTGCCTCTGGATGAACAGTGAGCGTTGTTGGGGGGTTGGATGAACAGGAACCCATGGTGTTGCCGCTAGACGAACAAGACCCCAATCGATCGAGCCGGTGGATGAATAGGACCCCGTGGAGGGGTGGGTGAACAGGACCCCGTGGAGGGGTGGATGAACAGGACGACCCCGTGGAGGGCTGGTTGAACAGTAGCCGTTGGAGGGCTGGATGAACAGTAGCCCGTGGAGGGGTGGTTGAACAGGACCCCGTGGAGAGGGCTGGTTGAACAGTAGCCGGTGGAGGAGCGCGCGGTGGAGGCTGGATGAACAGGAGCCCGTGGATGAACAGTCGCAGGTGGAGGCTGGAGGAGGTCGACGGTGGATAAACAGTAGCCCATGGAGGCTGGAGGAGGTCGACGATGGAGATGAACAGTATTCCGTGGAGTCCCGTTTTGCGCGGTACACAGCTACCTCTTCAACATGCGTTTGTTTTCCCTTGAAGAGGAAAGGGTGATGCAGCAAAGTAGCGTAAGTATTTCCCTCAGTTTTGAGAACCAAGGTATCAATCCAGTAGGAGACAACGCACATCTCTACTACTATAGTACACCAATTTTCAAACTTGGATAGGCCACCCGCAGTGATGCAAGCAATTGTTAGCCGTTGATTTCTTTCACGGGGTGAATCACTGCCATTTATCAATGTTGAATGCAATTGATCCAACGGTCATGGTTTGTTGGATTCGCTCCGCACGGCCGCGCCAAAATGAGGCCAGGGGGATCTTTCTAGAGCTAATCGCACCAGCCATCTGACAAACCTGACCCTCGCGAGGAACTTTCAACCTGACTCTTAGACAAGGTTAGTACTCCAGTTTAGGCTAGAAGCATCTACATAAGTGTGCACGTCTTGTTCAAAAAAAAGTGTGCACGTAGAGGCTAGCAGCCTATATTACTGCAGTAGCAATTTGCTCCTGACATGAGAACTGTTGGATGCATGCACGGAGGCATTTTTTTATCTCAGAAGAATTAATACCCTCTGAAAAAAGTGCACGCATAGCATTATTGTTGTTCTTTGAGAGAAATATTCAAACAACCAGTAGAAAATTTAGATTTAGATTTTACTTTATTTTACTTAATGGGGTGTTAAGTTATTTAAAGCACCGTGTGGTCAAGAACACACAAATGAAATAGAGTTTGCAAGAAAACACTGACGTCTCGCGTAGAGGTTAAATTTTCCTCCTAGCTTGCTATACAATACCGAGATTGAACCGCGTATCGTCTCGTAAAAAGAGGTTGGGAAAACTGCAGTCTTTGCTCCCTCTACAAGAGGGCAAATGAGACGTCCGCTCATCTCTTATTTGGGTGTCGTTTCACTGCGAGGATATGAAGGTTGGCCAAGGCATGACTTGGTCTAGCTGCCTTGGACCTATCCCTTTGGGCCGGCGAGAGAAATGTTAGATCTTGTTGGATGAATATGTGGGGCCCAAACGAAGCCAACCGGAAGGCAATGGACTCTCTAACCATGCTTGTGACATGGACAATCTGAATTGAAAGAAAGGTGTGTGTTTTCTGCAAAAATATTGACATTGGTGCTTTACATCATGCAAAGCATTAAGCAGGAAGCCAAGACTTGGATTGCCGCTGGGGAGAAGCACATGAGTTTGTTGATGCCGCGAGAGTAGACCTCATGATGTTTTCATGTGACAATGTAATGCTTGTTTCATGTTGTAGCATTAACTCTGTAAAACTCCTTAATTAATAGATGAGGCAAAGATTTTGCCTTCATTTTAAAAAACTGACTTGAAGGTTTGGTACGTGAAAATTATAAGATCAAACTAATTCTATCTTTATCTAATGTTTGAACTTCAAAAGGCTACAAGATTTCAAACAAACATCAATACTATTTCTTTTCAAATAACACTATATTTTTTCTAATGCATTCTTCATCTAGAAATTCGTTGTGCTATAGTGATTTGATACGAATAGTAAAAAAAACCACAGGTTTCCGCTAGAAAACACTTATGTACTTTTGAAAGTTACATGATAATTTTTTATAACATAGGATATTTACTTTTAATTAAAATGATTTAGTATTGTGATCACACAAAAAAATCTAATGTGTGAAGGACGTACAAATTACAAGTAGGGCCTAATAGGTTTTTCGAGGTTAAATTTGGCCACAAGTTAGCAAAGTAATATATGATGCATCTTACACAGAGCATACCATTCGTATGTGAAAGGAGTTTCTAATAATATAATTTTTATATCATACGTCTCATATACTAATAATTTTATTATTGGTCAAAGGGTACCTCAAAAAACATATTAGGCCCTATATATGTAGATGGAGGAAGTACGTTGTTCTACCTATCTCACTTTCCTAGAGGATGAGTATCGGTGCCATGTTTAGTGCCTAAGCTCCATCGAGTAACTACATAACGAGAGATGCTACACGTACGTAAAGAACCATACGTGGTTAACCTAAAAGTTTTGCTGGCAGTTTTTGTTTGAATGCAATCGGGGTAGGGGACCCACCCCAGCTGAATTTGGGGGAGGGGGGGGGGGGGGGGGGTAGGAAATTTATGTATGGAGTTCGTAGGATTTACATAAGTGTACATTTTTGTCGCATAATTCCAAATTGACCCTGTGCGAACGGTGTGAAGTAAAAATCAACAAAAAAAAAGGCTCTTCAGGGGATCGAACACGTGATCAGCCATTGGTAACCGAGAGTTGGTCACAACTCGAGATGATGTTTGTTACTGAATGAATCACAGTGTGAAGTAATAAGAACTAAATCCAGCGGCATATCTGAACAATTTGGAAATCTTTTGAACATTTTTTAAAATTCTGAACAAGTGTTTAAAAAAGAAAATATTTTCTGGAAAACGTGAACAATTTTCAAAAAATTTGAACATTTTTTAAGTGTGAACAACTTTTTGGAATTTCCAAAAATATTGAATTTGTGAGTTGTTTGGAAAATGAACAACTTTTGAATCCCGAATTTTTTTATAAAAATAATTATATTAATCCAAACAATTTTGAAAATTTCTAACTTTTTTTAAGCTTGCGAAGATTTTTTGAAAAGCGTGAACACATTTTGAAATTTTAGGGCAATTTTTGAGAAATACAATTTTTTTCAAAAAACAATTCTTTTAAATTCAAAACATTTTTTTAAATTGTGAATGTATGAAACAAGAAAAAAAGATAAAGATAGAAAATGAATAAAAAAGGAAATAAAGAACAGAAAACCAGCAAACAGAAACAACAGGAAAAAGAAATGAAAAAACATCAACTAAAAGGTACCAAAAAAAATATTCTTAAAACCGGAGTAGCAGAAGCTGCTAAATGGTCCGGCCCAGAACCCTGTGCGAAACGCCCCTTATTTGACGCAGGTAATTCGCAAATTTTCATTCAAAATACTCTTTGTTACTCGCAATCTCCTAGGGCCTCTTTGATTTGCGGGATTCTAAAAACATGGGAATAAAAAAAACATAGGATTGGAACATGTTGGTTGCTACGTTGGTTGGCATGAGAGATTCTAAAAACAATTTGCAGCAATGGCTGGTGCTTAAGCATGATCAATATGTCGGTTGCTACATTGGTTGGCATGAGAGATGTCTTGAACATGTAGGGAATATGCTAGGGAAACTAATAAGTGGGTGGGAGGGAGAGGGGAGTAGATGATCTACCAAGCAAGAGAAGCACGGCCATGGCACCATAGGGGATGTATCTGGTACACTTGTCGTGCTACCGGTGCGCACTGGATGCTTGTCACGCATTTACAAATGCTAAAAAATGGATTTTTTAGCACATTCATACAACATCGGTCTATGTTGTCATAAAATTTCAAACCAAACTTCGAAACATTTCTTAAGGTAAAAAATAAAAAATTCAACACTGAATAGCACATAACATAAGTTGTTGGGCTTTAGATTTGGTTCATTATCACACTGATGTCAAATTTGTCATTTTTGTATCTCGTGCATGTTTTAAATTTTGATATGAAAGCTTGTGATAACGTACATAAATGTTGTGTCAATGGTGCTAGATTGTTTTTAGATTCTTTGAAACAATTTAAAATGCGCTACCACGTCCCGTGCATCAGTAGCACCACAAGAACCGCTACACCGGTAGCACGACAAGCACCGATGCACCAGATACATTCCCTGGCACCATCAAGGGAAGATGTACCACGCTAGACAAATAATGGGACCCACCTTACACAATAGGAGAAAACTTTTTAAGGGGTGAGAACTAAAACAAAGTCACCTAAAATGAATAGAACAAACTACCATAGATGTAGCACAATAAAGTCTGGAATCAAGATCCACGATATGCATATTGATTTGACACAGTCAAGCTAACTTGGTAAAAAAAAGTATTGAACTATTGCACGGCCAATCCAACGATCTGCCCAAGCACTTTCAGACTGTCTACTACAATAAGTTTTGCCCGGTTCCGGTGAGGGAGGGGTGATGACGGCAGTGCGCCTTCGGCTCGCATGAGTGTTTGTAGTCGTCGCTATGTGGTCTACAAATGTGGATGACATAGTACTTTGTTACATCGGGATTGAAGATGGATAGATTGAAAGTTCCTCGTAAAAAGAACATAGTACTTAAAAAACAGAGTCCTCCATTTCTAAAAAAGAATGGAGGACATAGAAGACCGAAGCACAGCTCCATGATTCTAAAAATATAATTCTCAATATGGAATTTTGGAAAAAAAAATTCAACGGGGTAAGAAGTGTCACAAACTGCATCTTATCTTACATAGGCCAATTTTAGCCGGTCCCTTAGAGGAGTAAAATGGTGAAGTAAACTTAGTGGAGTATATTTACTCCACTAAGTTTTGGCCAGACCTAGCCGATCCTCTAAATATAATGGAGTAATTTTTTTATCTTTTCTATTTCATTTTTGGCCATTGAAACAAATTTCATTTCTTTTTTCCTTTCATTGAAAGACATTTTGATACACTGGAGTACATAATTCACCAATTCTTCACTACGAGAACTAGACCAAAGAAAACAAAAACCACAATTAGACACTTTAATAGATATCTAACTTCCATAATTGTTTTCACTAGTGTCACCGAGTACCTGCACAAACAATCAAGAACCTTGCAACCAACGCGATAAAGGGGTTGTCAATCCCTTCACGGTCACTCGCAAAAGTGAGGTCTAATAAAGATAGTAAAGTAAATATTTTTGGTATTTTTGTTGTATAGATTGGAAAGTAAAGATTGCAAAATAGTAAACAAGATGCGATGTAAATAAAAAGAGATGCAATATAATAAGAAAGAGACCCGGGGGCCATAGGTTTCACTAGTGGCTTCTCTCAAGATAGCATGTATTACGGTGGGTGAACAAATTACTGCCGAGCAATTGATAGAAAAGCGCATATTTTTGAAGATATCTAAGGCAATGATCATGAATATAGGCATCACGTCCGTGTCAAGAGGCCGAAACAATTCTGCATCTACTACTATTACTCCACACATCGACCGCTATCCAGCATGCATCTAGAGTATTAAGTTCATAAGAACAGAGTAATGCATTAAGCAAGATGACATGATGTAGAGGGATAAACTCAAGCAATATGATATAAACCCCATCTTTTTATCCTCGATGGCAACAATACAATACGTGCCTTGCTGCC
This sequence comes from Triticum aestivum, assembly GCF_018294505.1. Lineage (NCBI taxonomy): Eukaryota > Viridiplantae > Streptophyta > Magnoliopsida > Poales > Poaceae > Triticum > Triticum aestivum. The sequence goes on along the minus strand of NC_057814.1, from coordinate 429,375,518 downwards.
CCTACGGTCACTAGGAAAGGACACCACAAGATTGAACCCAAAGCTAAGCACTTCTCCCATTGCAAGAAAGATCAATCTAGTAGGCCAAACTAAACCGATAATTCGTAGAGACTTGCAAAAATATCAAATCATGCATATAAGAATCCAAAAAAGAACCAAATAATATTCATAGATAATCTTGTTCATAAATCCACAATTCATCGGATCTCAACAAACACATCGCAAAAGAGTATTACATCGAATAGATCTCCAAGAACATCGAGGAGAACTTTGTATTGAGAATCAAAGAGAGAGAAGAAGCCATCTAGCTAATAACTATGGACCCGAAGGTCTGTGGTAAACTACTCACGCTTCATCGGAGAGGCCATGGTGTTGATGTAGAAGCCCTCCGTGATCGATTCCCCCTCCGGCAGATCACCGGAAAATGCCCCAAGATGGGATCTCACGGGTACAGAAGGTTGCGGCAGTGGAAGAGTGGTTTTGTGGCTCTCTCTGATCGATCTAGGGTATAAGAGTATATATAGGCGAAAGAAGTACGTCGGTGGAGCTACGAGGGGCCCACGAGGGTGGAGGGCGCGCCCTCCTGCCTCGTGGCCGCCTTGTGGAGTTCCAGACATCGACTCCAACTCTTCTGGATTGCTTTCGGTCCAAGAAAGATCATCGCGAAGGTTTCATTCCGTTTGGACTCCGTTTCGTATTCCTTTTCTACGAAACTCTAAATAGGCAAAAAAAACAGAAACTGGCACTGGGCCTCCGGTTAATAGATTAGTCCCAAAAATAATATAAAAGAGCATATTAAAGCCCATTAAACATCCAAAACAGATAATATAATAGCATGGAACAATCAAAATTTATAGATACGTTGGAGATGTATCAAGCATCCCCAAGCTTAATTCTTGCTCGTCCTCGAGTAGGTAAATGATAAAGACAGAATTTTTGATGTGGAATGCTACCTATCATAATTATCAATGTAATTTTCTTTATTGTGGCATGAGTGTTCAGATCCGAAAGATTCAAAAAAAAAGTTTAATATTGACATAAAAATAATTATACTTCAAGCATACTAATAAAGCAATCATGTCTTCTCAAAATAACATGGCCAAAGAAAGCTATCCCTTCAAAATCATATAGTCTGGCTATGCTCTATCTTCATCACACAAAATATTTAAATCAGGCACAACCCCGATGACAAGCCAAGCAATTGCTTCATACTTTTAATGTTCTCAAACTTTTTCAATCTTCACGCAATACATGAGCGTGAGCCATGGACATAGCACTATAGGTGGAATAGAATGGTGGTTGTGGAGAAGACAAAAAGGAGAAGATAGTCTCACATAAACTAGGCGTATCGATGGCTATGGAGATGCCCATCAATAGATATCAATGTGAGTGAGTAGGGATTGCCATGCAATGGATGCACTAGAGCTATAAGTGTATGAAATCTCAAAAAGAAACTAAGTGGGTGTGCATCCAACTCACTTGCTCACGAAGACCTAGGGCATTTTGAGGAAGCCCATCATTGGAATATACAAGCCAAGTTCTATAATGAAAGATTCCCACTAGTATATGAAAGTGACAACATAGGAGACTCTCTATCATGAAGATCATGGTGCTACTTTGAAGCACAAGTGTGGTAAAAGGATAGTAGCATTGCCCCTTCTCTCTTTTTCTCTCATTTTTTTATTTGGGCCTTTCTCCTTTTTTTATAGCTTCTTTTTTTTATTCTCTTTTTTTTTCATCCGGAGTCTCATCCTGACTTGTGGGGGAATCATAGTGTCCATCATCCTTTCCTCACATGGGACAATGCTCTAATAATGAAGATCATCACACTTTTATTTACTTAAAACTCAAGAATTACAACTCAATACTTAGAATAAAATATGACTCTATGTGAATGCCTCCTGCGGTGTACCGGGATGTGCAATGATTCAAGAGTGACATGTATGAAAAATTATGAACGGTGGCTTTGCCACAAATACGATGTCAACTACATGATCATGCAAAGCAATATGACAATGATGAAGCGTGTCATAGAAAACGGAACGGTGGAAAGTTGCATGGCAATATATCTCGGAATGGCTATGGAAATGCCATAATAGGTAGGTATGGTGGCTGTTTTGAGGAATGTATATGGTGGGTGTATGGTACAGGCGAAAGTTGCGCGGTACTAGAGAGGCTAGCAATGGTGGAAGGGTGAGAGTGCGTATAATCCATGGACTCAACATTAGTCATAAAGAACTCACATACTTATTGCAAAAATCTATTAGTTATCGAAACGAAGTACTACGCGCATGCTCCTAGGGGGATAGATTGGTAGGAAAAGACCATCGCTCATCCCCGACCGCCACTCATAAGGAAGACAATCAAAAAATAAATCATGCTCCGACTTCATCACATAACGGTTCACCATACGTGCATGCTACGGGAATCACAAACTTTAACACAAGTATCTCTCAAATTCACACCTACTCAACTAGCATGACTCTAATATCACCATATTCATATCTCAAAACAATCATAAGGAATCAAACTTCTCATAGTATTCAATGCACTTGATATGAAAGTTTTTAGTATACCCATCTTGGATGCCCATCAAATTAGAACTAACTTTATAGCCAAAGCAAATTACCATGCTGTTCTAAAAGACTCTCAAAATAATATAAGTGAAGCATGAGAGATCAATAATTTATATAAAATAAAACCACCACCGTGCTCTAAAAAGACATAAGTGAAGCACTTAGAGCAAAATTATCTAGCTCAAAAGATATAAGTGAAGCACATAGAGTATTCTAATAAATTCCGATTCATGCGTGTCTCTCCCAAAAGTTATGTACAGAAAGTATGATTGTGGTAAACTAAAAAGCAAAGACTCAAATCATACAAGACGCTTCAAGCAAAACACATATCATGTGGTGAATAAAAATATAGCCTCAAGTAAAGTTACCGATAGACGAAGACGAAAGAGGGGATGCCTTCTGGGGCATCCCCAAGCTTAGGATTTTGGTTGTCCTTGAATTTTACCTTGGGGTGCCTTGGGAATCCCCAAGCTTAGGCTCTTGCCACACCTTATTCTAAAATCCATCAAATCTTTACCCAAAAACTTGAAAACTTCACAACAGAAAACTTCAACAGAAAATCTCATGAGCTCCGTTAGTATAAGAAAATAAACCACCACTTTAAGGTACTGTAATGAACTCATTATTTATTTATATTGGTGTTAAACCTACTGTATTTAAACTTCTCTATGGTTCATACCCCCCGATACTACTCATAGATTCATCAAAATAAGTAAACAACACACGAAAAACAGAATCTGTCAAAAAACAGAACAGTCTGTAGCAATCTGATTTGTTCGAATACTTCTGTAAATCCAAAGATTATGAAATAAATTGGTGGACGTGAGGAATTTGTCTATTAACCATCTGCAAAAAGAATCAACCTAAAAGCTCTCTCCAGTAAAAAATGTCAGCTAATCTCGTGAGCACAAAAGTTTCTGTTTTTTACAGCAAGATCGCAAAGACTTCACCCATGTCTTCCCAAAGGATCTACTTGGCACAAACACTAATTAAAACACAAAAAACACAATCATAACAGAAGCTAGATGAATTATTTATCACTAAACAGGAACAAAAAGCAAAGAACAAAAATAAAATTGGGTTGCCTCCCAACAAGCGCTATTGTTTAACGCCACTAGCTAGGCATTGATAATTTTAATGATGCTCACATCAAAGACAAGAATTAAAGCACAAAGAGAGAATCATAGAACACGTGATAAACACATCTAAGTATAACATACTTCCTATGCATAGGCATTTTATAAGAAAACAAATTATCATAGCAAGCAAAAATTAGCATATGCATGGAAGAAGGAAGAGACGATAGCAATCTCAACATGACCAGAGGTAATTTAGTAAGACAAAAATTTCTACAACCATATTTTCCTCTCTCATAATAATTACATGTAAGATAATAGGAAAATTAAACAAAATAGCTATCACATAACATATTCTCAACACGATCCACATGCATGCGAAGTTGACACTCTTCCAAAATAGTGGGATTATCATTAACTGAAGTCATGACCTCTCCAAACACACTTTTATCAAAAATACCATAAGATTGAACATTCTCCAAATATGTGGGATCTAAAGTTGACACTCTTCCAAACCCACTTTCAATATTATTGCAAACACTATTATCAATCTTATATTCATCATGGGGCTTAAATAAATTTTCAAGATCATAACAAGAATCACCCCAATCATGATCATTGCAACAAGTAGTAGACATAGCAAAACTAGCATCCCCAAGCTTAGGGTTTTGCATATTTTTAGCACAATTGACATCAAGAGAATTTATAGTAAAATCATTGTAATCATGCTTTCTATTCAAGGAGCTATCGTGAATCTCTTCATAAATTTCTTCATCACAATTTTCAGATTCACGAATTTCAAGCAAAACCTCATAAAGATAATCTAGTGCACTCAAATCACTAGAAATTGGTTCATCATAATTGGATCTCTTAAAAAGATTAGCAAGGGGATGAGGATCCATGAACTTTTAGCAAGCGAAGATGCAAGCGAAAAGAAGGCACATGGTAACACAAGATCGAACGGAAGGAGGGCGAAGAAAAGGCAAAGGTTTTCAAAAATCGTTTTAGATGTGGGGGAGAGGAAAACGAGAGGCGAATGGCAAATAATGTAATGCGAGGGAGAATAGTTTATGATGGGTACTTGGTATGTCTTGACTTGGCGTAGATATCCCCGGCAACGGTGCCAGAAATCCTTCTTGCTACCTCTTGAGCATGCGTTGGTTTTTCCCTTGAAGAGGAAAGGGTGATGCAGCAAAGTAGCTTAAGTATTCCCCTCAGTTTTGAGAACCAAGGTATCAATCCGGTAGGAGACAACACACCAGTCACCTAGTACCTGCACAAACAATCAAGAACCTTGCAACCAATGCGGTAAAGGGGTTGTCAATCCCTTCACGGTCACTCGCAAATGTGTGATCTAATAAAGATAGTAAAGTAAATATTTTTGGTATTTCTGTTGTATAGATTGGAAAGTAAAGATTGCAAAATAGTAAACGAGATGCGATGTAAATAAAAAGAGATGCAATATAATAATAAAGAGACCCGGGGGCCATAGGTTTCACTAGTGGCTTCTCTCAAGATAGCATGTATTACGGTGGGTGAACAAATTACTGCCGAGCAATTGATAGAAAAGCGCATAGTTATGAAGATATCTAAGGCAATGATCATGAATATAGGCATCACGTCCGTGTCAAGTAGATCGAAACAATTCTGCATCTACTACTATTACTCCACACATCGACCGCTATCCAGCATGCATCTAGAGTATTAAGTTCATAAGAACAGAGTAACGCATTAAGCAAGATGACATGATGTAGAGGGATAAACTCAAGCAATATGATATAAACCCAATCTTTTTATGCTCGATGGCAACAATACAATACATGCCTTGCTTCCCCTACTGTCACTGGGAAAGGACACCGCAAGATTGAACCAAAAGCTAAGCACTTCTCCCATTGCAAGAAAGATCAATCTAGTAGGCCAAACTAAACCGATAATTCGAAGAGACTTGCAAAGATATCAAATCATGTATATAAGAACTCAGAGAAGAACCAAACAATATTCATAGATAATCCTGTTCATAAATCCACAATTCATCGGATCTTGGCAAACACACGGCAAAAGAGGATTACATCGAATAGATCTCCGAGAACATCGAGGAGAACTTTGTATTGAGAATCAAAGAGAGAGAAGAAGCCATCTAGCTAATAACTATGGACCCGAAGGTCTGTGGTAAACTACTCACACTTCATCAGAGAGGCCATGGTGTTGATGTAGAAGCCCTCCGTGATCGATTCCCCCTCCGGCAGATCACCGGTAAAGGCCCCAAGACGGGATCTCATGGGTACACAAGGTTGCGGCGGTGGAAAAGTGGTTTCGTGGCTCTCCCTGATCGATCTAGGGTATAAGAGTATATATAGGCGAAAGAAGTACGTCGGTGGAGCTACGACGGCCCCACGAGGGTGGAGAGCGCGCCCTCCTGCCTCGTGGAGTTCCAGACTTCGACTCCAAGTCTTCTGGATTACTTTCGGCCCAAGAAAGATCATCGCGAAGGTTTCATTCCGTTTAGTATTCCATTTCTGCGAAACACTAAAATAGGCAAAAACACAGAAACTGGCACTGGGCCTCCGGTTAATAGATTAGTCCCAAAAATAATATAAAAGAGCATATTAAAGCCCATTAAACATCCAAAACAGATAATATAATAGCATGGAACAATCAAATATTTAGATACATTGGAGATGTATCATATGCCACACCCCTCTCGATGAACAGGACCCCCTTTTCGACCATAGCGCTCCAACACAAGTCTGTTTCCTCCGTTTTGCGGTACGCCACACTCCTCCCGATCAACAGGACCCTGTTTCGACAAAGAGAAGTCTGTTTCCTCCGTTTTGCGGTACGCCAGACCCCTCCCGATGAACATGATCCCGTTTCGACCGTGGCCGGTCGAACACAAGGCCGTTTCCTCCGTTCTGCGGTACGCCAGACCTCATTTCCATCAGTTGTTCCGTCCAAGCCGGTTGGCTCCTGATGAACAACACGCGGTCCGTTGCCTCCCGATGAAGACGACGCATTCCGTTGCCTCCCCATGAACACGAGGACGACGCAGTTTCTCTGTTCCAACCCAGCCATGTACATGAGCCCTAGCTGTAGGTATGCGCGAGTAGGCGTTCGAGACCCCGCCCGTATGTACTTATGTGGCCGCATTTACTTTCTTGCACCATGGCCGCTATACGTACGTGTACATGCTACGTGCGCGCCTCTACTACGACACGTGCGCGCCTCTACATCGACCAGTATGTATGTACACTTTCATGACCAGAATGACAAGGCTACGTACGCTTCGACCAGGTGGGTCCCGACTGTTCGGCACTTCCTTGCGTGCGAAAATGTAGCTGGTGGGTCCCAGCAGTCAGGGGGGAAACATTTTTTTTCGTGAAATACGGTGGCCCGTCCGGTGGGTCCCTGCTGTCAGGTGGAGGAATCATTATTTTCCGCGTAATAAGGAGGCACTTCCCTGCTGCGGCCGTGGACCTAGCTGTCAGCCTCTCCACGTAAAGTACTCTTCTGATGGAAGTCGTTCCTTGACCACGTTGACCACGCCGCGCCGAGAGCACCAGGGCGATGGACGAGGCGAGGCCTAGGAAGGGGACAACACGGAGCCGGGGAAGACGCGGCAGTGGATGCCCATGCAGAGAGGAGTACGAGGGTTCACTGGTTCGGCTGCGGTGTGAGGCTGCTGTCGCTGCAGGGCCTGGCCAGCGGTGGGAGTAGTAGGGGGCGGTGAGGCCTCCGCGGCATCACAACTGTCCATGGGAGGCAGGAGCACGTGGCACGACCGGCACTGCTTTGGGCGGCTGGAGCAAGAAGACCAGAGGTTGAAGAAGCACGACGGCCGTTGGATGGACATCATACGGTCACTGCAGCTAGGATCGTTCATATTGACTAAGTTGACAAAGCCCTCTGTCCCTGCCAACTTAGTAGGCCCACAAGTCAGCCTCCCACTATGTTGGGTCCCAGCTAGCAGGGGGTATTCATTTTTTTGTGCGTAATAAGGAGGCACTTCCTTCGTGCGAAGATATAGCTGGTGGGTCAGACCTGTCAGCGGGGGGGGGGGACATTTTTTTCGTGAAATACAGAGGCCCCTCCGGTGGGTCCCAGCTGTCAGGTGGATTAATCATTATTTTGCGCGTAATAAGGAGGCATTTCCTTGCGTGTGGCCGTGGACCCAGCTGTCAGCCTCTCCACGTACAGTCCACTTCCGATGGATGTCGTTCGTTGACCGCGTTGACCACGCCATGCCGAGAGCGCCAGGGCGGTGCACGACGGCGAGGCCTAGGAAGGGGACAACACGGAGCCGGGGAAGACGCGGCAGTGGATGCCCATGCAGAGAGGAGTACGAGGGTTCACTGGTTCGGCTGCGGTGTGAGGCTGCTGTCGCTGCAGGGCCTGGCCAGCGGTGGGAGTAGTAGGGGGCGGTGAGGCCTCCGCGGCATCACGGCTGTCCATGGGAGGCAGGAGCACGTGGCACGACCGGCACTGCTTTGGGCGGCTGGAGCAAGAAGGCCAGAGGTTGAAGAAGCACGACGGCCGTTGGATGGACATCATACGGTCACTGCAGCTAGGATCGTTCATATTGACTAAGTTGACAAAGCCCTCCGTCCCCGCCAACTTAGTAGGCCCACAAGTCAGCCTCCCACTATGCTGGGTCCCAGCTAGCAGGGGGTATTCATTTTTTTGTGCGTAATAAGGAGGCACTTCCTTCGTGCGAAGATATAGCTGGTGGGTCAGACCTGTCAGCGGGGGAGGGGGGGGGGACATTTTTTTCGTGAAATACAGAGGCCCCTCCGGTGGGTCCCAGCTGTCAGGTGGATTAATCATTATTTTGCGCGTAATAAGGAGGCATTTCCTTGCGTGTGGCCGTGGACCCAGCTGTTAGCCTCTCCACGTACAGTCCACTTCCGATGGATGTCGTTCGTTGACCGCGTTGACCACGCCATGCCGAGAGCGCCAGGGCGGTGCACGACGGCGAGGCCTAGGAAGGGAAGGACACGGAGCCAAGGAAGACTCGGCAGTTGTTTCCCACTCGGAGGGGAGTACGAGGATTTACTGGTTCGTCTGTCGTCGCCGGAGAATAATAGCAGGTGTTGGTGAGTAGAGGGATGGCTAGGCCAGCGATGGGAGTACGATGGGGTGGTGAGGCCTGCGCGGCAGCATAGCCAGCTGCGGGAGGAGGGAGCAGGTAGTCCCGCCGGCGCTTGTTTGAGCGGCTGGAGCAGGAAGAGCAGAGATTGAAGAAGCACGACGGCTGTTGGATGGACATCCAACAGTCACTGCTCCTGTGTGTTGACTAAGTTGACAGGGCGTTGCGTGTGCGTCAACCTTTTTTTAGGAAAGCATACGCGTCAACCTGTAGTAGGCGCACAAGTCAGCCTTAAATCTATGGAAAACATCATACAACCCATCTGCCATTATTTCTAATAATTTACAACCCATTTGCTAATTCTTAAGATATTTTTCAGCCCATCTTCTTTTTGTTAGCATTACACCCCATAGTGTGGCCACGGTTAACAATTATACGAAATTTTGCATATTTCGGTGCGGTCAAGTATTTTTAATCCCGAAATATCGAGTCACATTCAAACTATTTTGAAAAATAATTTATATAAATATAAAATCCAAATAATTGTCCACGCATAAAAATCAATGGAATTTAAAATCATGTAATGAAAAAAATTGAAACTAATTCCCGGGTTGATGTGTTTTAAAAATGTACAGCCCATTTCTGGGCAAACCGAATGAAACTCTCCTCGTCTTGAAAGATTTGCAGCCCAGCAGGGCTGATGAAGCAAGTAGGCCTCGTTTAGGTATTTCTTTTAAAAAATAGAACTGGGCTAGCCATCTTCAGCAAGAAAAAAACACAACTGGGCTTATGATGTGGTAAACATAAATAAAACCCTAGCTACACGGGCCACAGCCCCCGCACAGCCCCGTTGTTACCCTGGTCTATCGCTAAAACTAGTATAAATAACTACTACTTGTTCCTAAAAAAAGTAAATAACAACTGCGCGGCCTGCTGGGTCCCTGGTGTAACTACGTTGACAATGGCGCGAGCCCCAGATGTCCAACCATTAGGAGGAACCATTTTTTGGGCTTGTAGTAATGAGGCACTTGCTTGCGTACTGCCATGACGCTGGTGGGCCCCTACTATCATCCTCTCCACGTACAGTCATCTCCTTGTTCCTCTCGGTTATTGACCACATTGACAACGCAAGAGGGTGGCACACTGCGCACGACGAGAACCAAGGTCGAGGACGGCGACAAGGCCTCAGACGTAAGGAACAGGAGTCGTGGAAGATGCGCCGGTCCAGTCGCAGGCGGAGGGGAGTACGAGGGTTGACTGGTTCGGGTGCGTGTTGGGGCTGACGTCACCGGAGAATAACATGACGTGTGGGGGAATAGAGGGAGGGACTGGCCAATGTTGGAGGGTATGGTAGGGCGGTGGAGGCGCAGCCAGCCATGGGAGGCGGGAGCAGGCGGAGCCGACGGGGTGGTTTGGTTTGGGCGGCTGGAGTAAGAAGACAAGAGATAGAAGATACACGATAGATGTTGGATGTCAATCCAACGGCTCGTAGGCAGAATCGTTTGTTGACTAGCTAGTAAGTCGACACCACCTTGGATAGGCTATTTCCTCGTGGGTCCCAAATGTCAGAATCCAAATCTGTCACAATCATGCAGCCTTTCTATGAAAATTTACAGCCCATTTGGTGTGCTAGTTCGAAATAAGTTTGTGGGTGCTGATCACTTGGCTTCTGTAATGCACAGTGAGCTCAAGCAGCCGGCGAGAGTGATGCTATTTCCCTTGGTTGGGATTTGTTACAATATTTCACTCTAAATTAAACGAATGGCAAGCCATTTGCCTTGTTTCGAAGAAAATATGATAGTCACAGCCGAGTTGAGAAGGGCAAGAACATCTAACTCCAGCTTACAAACTGTACAAAAGCACGAGGGTTAATTGTTCATCAGGTATAGAAAAAACCCAGGTTGAAAAGGGCAACAACATCTAACTCCAGCACTGTTTTCGGCAGTCACAGTCAAATGGATCGGTCAGGTCCATAGAAAGAACATCATGGGTCATAAAATTTACTAGATTATGACCACAATATGTTGTAAATAGAAGCCCGTGACGTTCAGAAGCTCTTTAGCCCACCTGAAACTCCTCTTTTTGCTCTTCGACATACCCATCCGTCAAAACCATGCTGCTGATAAACTTAAGCCTGATGGACAATAGTAACCTCGCATTCAGCAGGAAGAATGTGACAAATCTAGTGTTATTGTCTTCAATCGAATGTCATGAGAAGTGAGAAAATCCCGGTGCTTACAAATCCACCGATTGGTTATAACTTTCTTACCCCGTCCTGTTGCCTAAATAGACATGAAGATTGAAAATAGTTAAGGTCTAAAAAAGAGTGTGGAAAGAGCAACAACTGAACGGTTAATTCTATTACACTATATGCGGGCTTCCAATGTGCGTGAAATTATCTCCTTTATATACAACTTCTCCAGACATGGAAAGCATTGCAGCAAGCCAATAATCTTGTTCAGATCAATACTATTCATTTGGATATATAAGATCTTGAGAATCCAGCACCATTGATAGGCTATCCATGGAGAAACTCTTCATTGAGCACAGAACATAATATTAGTACAAAATGTGTACTCCGACATGATATATAACTTATGCGTGGAAATTTGAAATGCAGCTTATGGTTACAAGTGTAGATGATAATATAAAGTACCTGAAGATCTGTTGAGCCAAACATCATATTGAAATGAGCACAGAGATCATGTATTACACCCAAGGTCTCCAGTTTAGGCGCAGAGAGGACGGTTATTTGCGAAAGTGGATAACTAGAATCAAGGATCAACCTTTGAAGTGAAGGGGCATCTTGGATGATGAGTTGCCTTCCGTCAAAAGAAATTCCAATTCTTACAAGGTTAGGCGAATTTATTTGGAGACAACCGATTCTAACTGTGAAAACAAGCACCAAGCACTCCAGGGTAGGGCAACTGGAGTGGATGATGATGTGCAATGAGGCCTCCGATGTACGAACCCGCACAAGTGAAAGTTTCTTGAGAAACGGGAGTCGAAGGTTTAGTACCATATTGTCTGGTAGGTAGCACAACGCAAAGGTGGCGGTGTGGAGAGAGAGGAGGAAAACCACGAAATGGACATAGGTGTTGAGGGCACAGGTAGATGGCGTTTGGTATCTGGTAGGTGATTTCCAGGGGAATAGCAGAACTCAAGCAGCTGTAGTTCTGTGAATTCAGGGGAGTTTAGCCAGGCGTCCACCGTGCAGGGCATGGTATGCTTGCTCAGGTAGCATGACGGGATGTCGAGGCTTTGAACGGAGCCCTGGTGGGAGGAGATGATGGCTCTGGGGATTTCAAAATCATTGTAGAGAGATAGCTGACGAAAGTCGAGATTAAGGAGCACGACGCGCCATAGAGTGCGCCACCGAATTGAGAGGACTTGGGTGCGGCAGTAATCCTTGGTGGGGAGAAGCGAGATGATCTCCCCAAGGACGGCGTCCGGGAGATCGCTGATGCGGTCCACCCGAGATTCTACGGGTTCCTGGGATCCGGTGGGGCGGGGTCGCCGCTTCTCCCCGCGCTGCCGGGTGCGGGATCTACAACAGGCGTCGCCGCTGGCGAGAGCCTCATCTTCTTGGCGCTGGGGTCAGTCGACTCCATTTTCCTCGAGGGTGTCGCGTCGCGCTCACGGATTTGAGCAGAGTAACGAATGACGAGCCTAGTTGTAGTGCGAGTGAGGAAGAAGGGGAGCTGGGGTTTTCTGTAGGAGTGAGGTGAGGAATTTGGGGGTACGAGTAGAGCGAGCTGACGTGAGGTGGGTGGGAGTGAGGAGGAAGAAGAGCACCCAGGTTTTTTTGGGGGGCGGTGTGCTGGGTGTGGGTAGCGCCTCTCATTAAGTAAATATATGGGCTTTTGAATTGATTTTATTATTTACTAGGGTGGATGGGTTGTTTTGTCTTGGGCCCAGAGAAACAATTACTACTAGTACAGTGGAGACACTCTACAGCTACCAGAAAAACAATTACTACTAGTACAGTGGATACACTACCGCTTCTGGCTCCTCCTAGGTCATCGAAACGTCTCCCTCTATTGAATGCCGTTTTACTTTTGTTCACCGACATGCGGGCCATGCTGCGCGCGAGCCCAAATGCCATCCACCAAATTAGAAGACAATATGCAGGCGGAGATTCACCCCGATCATAGCGCGGTAGTAACGAGCCGTCGTATCACAAAACCCCACCACCCCGCAGTCTAAGTTTTACGGACGAAGCAACCATCATTTCACTCTTCGCTGAATCCCCTTCTCCCTCACCGTCTTCAAGAAATCCAACACTCGCATCTTCCACTGTTCTTCTCTCCCAACGAAGGGAAGGTAAGCGGATCCGTGATACTGGTATATTTTCGTTCACAGAAAAAAAAGAACTTTTGCAAAGCAGTAACCGGTCCTCACGAGATAGAGTTTTACTTTCAGTGGTCTCCTAGTATTTGTCAGTTTCATGATGGACCAAGGAGAACCAGGCAAAGATCTGCCGATATTGGAGCAGATGCGGGAGGCTGATCCCCACAAGACAGAGAGCTCCAAGAAGATGGAGGCAGCCACCGAGCCGACCCCAGATACGCTCACGGCCACTACTGAGATGGTCAACGCACCGTTTGAGGTTACAGCCCCCGTGGCCCTGCAGAAGCAGTTTTCCCCCTTCGAGGATGTGTCCTCCCCCCTGCTGAGCTGCCCAAGGTGATTTTCTTCTTTGCCGATCTTGATTGTGGTTGTTCATCTAAGTATGTGGTGATGAATAATGCAAAATTCTATTAGCTTCGATGCCATGCTATACATAGTGGTTTAAATAACTTGTGTTTCTTATACTGGAAAGTAATTCAGAATTTGTTTCTTTTTCAATTAGAGCCCTGATGCAGACAAGGATTGTGTGGTTGTACATGTCACTCGCTATGAGGCGGATGACCTGAATATACACACTGGGAAAACAGAGTTCTTAGGCTGTTGGATCCTGGAAGCCATTTGCGCTTATACCAATGTCGAGTTGTATTCCAGCCTCACCGTTGTCAGGCGTGTTGTCCAGGGTGTACTGAAGCACAAGTAGTTCAAAGCTACTCCTTCGTTTGTGAGGCATACTGTTCTTGTCAAGCTTACGCAGGAAGATGACGTGGCATGCCTCCAGAAACAAGTTTATGAGTGGCAAGGCCACAAGGTTATCTTCATGAAGGCTCACAGAATTGAGCTGCTGCCGGACGTCCTCGATGATGTTCATGGCAAGGTCCATTTTGTGTCCAGCCCAAATTAGATCGAGGCATGAAATAGTTGCCCCAGCTAGTGTTTAATAGTAGTTTGATTGTGTCTAATTATCCGAACCCTTGCCTATTATCGATCCCTCTAGGGCTAGTACTCTGTTTGAATCCGTCTATGGGAACTGCTGCTACTTTTGTGTGCCCGTGAATCATGTGAGAACCATTGTAATTGTTGCCGAAATAGATGCATCCTCACTAGTTTTTTCGTGAATATGGAATGGTAAGACATAAGTTGTCACGGTTTATCGTACGAGCAGTGTGTGTTTGATGAAATAGAGTACTCGTTCGAGAACTCTGCGCCGACGTATACATAAGTACTTGTAAACACTGTTGGTGCTACCACACTTGTAAGCACTTGTGAAAAACACGGCACATTATCCCAGCTCGCTTCAACACTAGGCTATCGACCAGCTAACAATCAATAATCTGCTTTTTTACATATAAGAAACTACTCCTACGTATCTTGTTACAGTGGTTCATGCAGTTAATTGAGGCCACAATGTAAATTCCAAACATTCACACGCTAGTCCAGCGTTCATGTGTAACACTCGCATTAAACTCGGCTTCATAAAAAATTTGAAAAGCATAAGTTAAGCAATTTTATACATCTCAATGATTCATAGAACATAACAAACATATACAAGTTCACAGCAAAAAACAAAGTTGTGAGAAGGTTTACAAATCAGGAAAAAACAAGCAAGGCTTCTTTGAGCAAAGGGCCTCCCGACAGGCTTAAATTTCCTCGAGTTCACTCTGGTTTTTTCTTGTTACCACCATGCAGGGTTAGGTTCTCTCATTCTAGAATAACCAATTATAATTGTGTTCTCAGCTGGAATGCTGAACTGAACCATGTAGTGTACTGACCAACTGAAATTCTTGTGCATTCCACTAAATTTAAGCACCGCTATTTGCGGAAATAAGTAGACCACAATGCCTCTTGTCGGCGCACCTATCCCAAAAACCTCTGTGCAGCCGTGCCAGCTAGTCCTCGGTCCATGGATCACCTCGTAGAAAGTGCATTCCGGACTAGGATGCAGTTGTTTTCGCTCGTCCCTGCACTACAATCAAGAAGTAAAACGTACGAATCAGCTTCTTTTAGATTACGTTGGTCATTCTACCTAGTTACTACCAATGTAGTAATACCTGGAAGACTGGTGGTTAGAGGACGAGAGCTAAGAATAGCCATCTCATTTTGTGCAGTTGTACTAAAACTGAGGTGTGTACTTTTGATTGCGCAGATAGAAACGATATGGAGACAGACATCCCTATTTGCGCAAATACGAAATATGGTTATTTAAACAGTGACAGATATTTGCTGTGGCGTATGATGAACAACATCATCTATTGTGTTATAATTGGCACTAGATTGACAGTATGAAAGTGCCCTTAAGTAAGTAGCATCACATCACATCAACACTGCCACTAAATTAACATGCAAAACAATAGCATTAGTATTACTGTCATGAGAGTAGCACATGGTCAGTAAATGTGCAATCAAATTTGTGCAGTTCCACTGGGATGAAGCAATGTTAGCGGTGTGAGATTTAAGTGTAACTGTAAAAACACAATTCATGGGAAATAAAGCAAGACAGAAGAACTTCATAAAATGGTGGTGGCATTGCTTCAACTTATTGATGGCACTAGACCATTGCTTATAGTGACATTAGGTGGCATTGCTTAATGCTTCATGTGATTTTACATTAATGGTAGCGATATGGGCGTAGGGACAGCAGGGGCATAAAGTGGTGAGGCAGATGTGGTTGCCGAGAGCGGCAAACACTCAGGTAGCATGTCTGCATTTGTCCCATTTTTATCTCCTCGCCGACATTTTCCTATGTGAGCACAGGAAATCTAGACCTGCTCATTCTCATTTGCGTTGTCCCCCAACACCCCTCACTTTCTTTCCTTTTTCAACCAAGAGACAGGTCCACTTCCCCCCACCCTTCTCCATCCACCATGCTTTCTTCGCCTTTTCAACCAAGAGACCAGTTGGGTAGCCAGTATCTACTACTTTCCCCCGTTTCCTCTTAGAACCAAATCCTAGATTCATGCTACAACTTTCCCACTTTCTTCCCTGTTTCAACCAACTCTTAGATTCGACTGTATGAACTAGCTTTACCTCTAATAATAGTAAAAGTCCAGGTGGCTTTGGAACAGCCGACGGAAGTAGAAAAAGATCCACACGCAGCCACGTGGGGAGCTGGGGCAGTAGAGCAAGGCAGGTTTCGAAGGAATATATACCTGAGGGTCATCGGCATCTGGCAAAGACGGCGTCGGGAGGCCGCATCTTGGCCACAATACCGCAGGGCGGAAGGGGTCGGAGGCCGTCCTGAGCCGCCGCTCTCTCGGAGAGAACGGCACGGCCGTCGATCGGGACGCTCGGGCACCCGTTGGTCTCCTCCCTCGCCGCCGCCGACAACGTGAACGATGCACCTACACCCTTGCCCCTGTCGAGGTGGTCCGGCCGGATTTGTGACCAGCCGTGAGCAGAGGGAGAGTGTGGCCACCTATGTCTTGCTTAGATCTGGAGAGCATGAGAGAGTGAAAGAGAGAAACCCTAGTAAAGCAAGCGCTAAGGGTCCTGCTTATATATATAGTGGAGTGATTTTGTCGTACCAGCTTCAAAACATGCGCTCCTACGTGTACCCGCGAGTGGGTGTGAGAGAACTAGTGCGTGCGTGCACTACTTCTCTTCGTGAGAGTACAATATACTATGCCCAAAGAACGTTCTCCACAAGAGTAATAGTATAAGTGTGTGACATGTGAGTTAAATAAAAGGTGCGCAACGTCTTTTGTTGTTTAGAAGTTCTGAGGGTATGGTGTGAAGAGCACATATGTGTGTGATGTCTACCTGCAGATAGACGGTGGGTGCAAGAGGACTCGGGAGAGTCGTGACTCATGAGGGTGCGTGTCTGCGTGAGAGAGGGTCCAGGTACCAATGCAATGCATGTGTCCGTAAATCATTATCTGACAAACGTTCGCCACAAGCCGTTTCCTTACGAACGTAGTAAGAACCGTTAGATCGGCATCCGACAGTGTCAGTTTTGCCATGTCATTTAACAGAGCAGCCACTCCTCCTACACACAAATCTTCCACGTGAGTGTTAGCAACTGCCGTATGCTCCTCCCTCCATTCCAAAATGCAGTGCATATAGTTTTGTTGAAAATTCAAACCTCGCAAACTTTACCGAGTTTTCGTGTACCAAAATGCACATATAGAATACCCAGTATATATCATTTCATTCATCTTCGAGAGGTAACTATAAAGATGGGGGAGGAGTCTACAAAGAAAGACCATCGTATCACCTGCAGCAATTTCAACCATACTTTGGTGTGGAGGAATATCATAGGAACTCTATATGATATGATTTTTATATGATTTTTTCCTATAGAGCCAATTGGTTCATAGGAATAGATTTATATACTCCACATTTCAAAGCAAGTAAACATGATATCATTTTTATAGCTTTAGAGCCACTTGGTTCATATGAATGGATTCCTATACTCCCATAATTTCAAAGGAAAATAAACATTAGCGTATATTCAATAGAAAAGTTCCTATGATGTGAACCAAATGACATCTCTTTTCTAATGCCTCCGCATAGGAATTGAGATACATGTCATCTCTAGATTCAATAGAAAAGTTCCTATGATGTGAACCAAATGACATCTCTTTTCGAATCCCTACTCATAGGAATTGAGATACATGTCATCTCTTTCCCTACAACTTCCATGTATACATCTTCTATTCCTAAATAGCTAGTGCAACCCAGTAGTAGCTTTTTTCCTAGACATGCAGCTATGGCACAAGAACACGTCATGCATGCAAGTCATAAATCACATTGTTTTTATACTCTATGCATGCAAGCACCACATCATCAATTCGTGCATGTTACTCATAAGTTATTTCTTGCATTAAATTTTGTATTGACAATGTATGTGATGGTCATGTGCACACATATGTAGTTCACATTCACATTTTGTTAGAAATGTCATTCTTTTAACTGCAATTCGTTTTTTCTCTTTGTACTCCCTCCGTCTAGGTGTGTAAGTCATCTTCCGAAAACCAAATAATCCCAAAACACTTTGGCACGGTACATTAAATCCCTCCTTGTTTCTTGTTTCGTGACATATCAACCAATAAGAGATGTGGGCCGTGCATGCTTTCAATGGCTTGAGACTTTCAAACATGACATGCAGTGGTTAATTCATTGCATGGAATGCTATTAACTAGCAAAAAACCTAAGATGACTTATACACCTAGACGGAGGGAGTATTACATCTTTTTCATTTTAAGCATACATTCACTTCCCATTAGTTATAGATGTTTTTGGAGGAACTTTTATGCATTATCTATACCTATACCCCTATATAGTGTGCGAATAACTTTGAAAGATGGTCGTTGGATGAAGCTAATCCGACAGTGTAGAGATGGCAAATCCGAGCACTACTGGCCATTGGATATCATCAACATTCCACCATATTATGCCACATATACAATCTAGAAGACTCCATGTTTGAACTTAAGCATAATGCACAAACCTCAAAACACAAGCACTTCTCCTTTGTTCTAGAATCTTCCGTATCATAATTGCCCATTTTTTTTCTAAATGAATTGCCATTTTTTTTTTACTTTATGCTTTACCATGCACAATCCCATGAATCTTAACCTTTTATAAAACTAATTGATTTTGAATGAGATGAACTATAAGAACTAAACGAACATCTACATCATGCATATATGACTCAAAGCTTTACATGCTATAGTGTGTATTTATTCATAATTTGGTTTCCAAATCTCATGCGTTCAATGCATGTGTACCTTACTAGTTTTGAGTAGAGTAGCAAATTTCACGCGGCCGCGGGAATATCGAAATGCAGGGCCCATGCGTCATTGCCTTTCGGTCGAACCTACGTCCACAATTTTTTGTACCTATATCTCCACTAGTCCCCGAACCCAAAATGCTGCCTCGTTCCCGTTAAACCAAGCGGCCCACACATATTAAGGCGTCGACTCGAACTCAATCCCTCTCCCGTTTACTATGACGTGGCCCCGCACGCTATAGTACTCCTACAAACCCTACCGCCGCACGCATCATCGGTTTCTTCAAGAGGACGAGGGGGAAGCGGATTTGTAGTGAAGGCGCTTTCAAAAAAAAGATTTGTAGTGGAGGCCCCTACCTTAGGGTGCCCTAGGTAGCTGTCGCACGCATCATTGGTTTTCTCTTTTCTTTATGCTCTAGCGCCCTAGAGTGAAATGATGGTTGCTTCGTCCGTCCAGCTTAATGCGGGAAAGATGCGGCTTTGTGATTTGACCCCTCATCGCTCATTTACTACTACTACAGCGCTATGACCGGGGTGCCTCCAAGTCCAACCGCTGCTCCGAACTATAATTTGGTGCATCGCACGTGGAAGAAGACGGTGGATGAGCCACATGTCGGCAAAAGGGGTCCTGTTAAGTGTGTCAGCATTTCGTGTGCGGACTGACCCTGCTTGAGTTGCTACGCCAACACGGCAGGAGCAGCCTACCACTTGGTTTTGCTCCTTGATGAATCCCGACTATATTGATCTAAAAAGATACGTACTGTACTACCCTCTTCGTCTCGGTTTATAGGGCGCACACCTAGTTCTCGGTCATCCATTTGACTAACTAAATATGAGTTACTATGTCACAAAAAGTATATCATTGGATTCTTAAGCGGATGTAGTTTCTAAACATATACTATTCATCACATATATAGCCAGTTAAATTCTCAACCTAGAACAACGTGCATGCCCTGTAAACCGATACGGAGGAAGTAGTAAAAATGAGGTGATTTTACCGAGCGATGGGTGGGGGAGCATGGCCTGTCATGCGGTCCCATGTGTCATGATGTACCAAGGCGATGCACGTGTCCCTCTTGAGGCAGAACAATGGCAGAAGCAATACTACGTGGTTTTCTTGAAGGAGATGATGGCGAAGAGAAGTGTGAAATAATGGTTGCTTCGTCCGTCTGGGAAGGTGCGGCATTGTGATTTGACGTCTCATTGCTCATTACTACTACTGTGGCGGTATGACTGGGGTGCGTCCTCCCTGCTGTTTTGCACTGTTATTTGGTGCATGACACGTCGACCCAGTTGCTATATGTCCCACATGTCGGCGAGAGGAAGTACAGAATTCATGAAAGCGAGCATCGACGGAGGAGTACAAGACACGGCTTGGTTTTTGCTGCTTCGCGCGATCCATCGATACAAACCCGGACTAAAAAAATGCGAGGGCGGGTCTTTTCTCGCGCGGCAGGCTGGGGAGTTTGACATAGTTTGTTCGAGGCAACGAGCCAGGAAGGGAAACAAGCAAATAAAGGTTGAGCGACTTAGTGTTGGGAAAATCCGATTTTACGGAGTACGTACCCATTATGGAGGTAGTATACTACTTACTACTACCTCCTTTCCGGTTTATAGGGCTCGTCTAAAAAAATTCATTTTTCCGTTTTATATAAGTCTCAATTCTACTACTAGTAGTAGTACCATCACATGTTGGATTTTGTGGTGCGTTAAATCACCCGATGCAAGCATTGTCAAGAGAAAACTCACCAATGCATGTAGAAGTTCATGGAAATTTAGTGGTCATTGAGGGAGTCCTGGATTAGGGGGTCCTCGGGCGTCCGGGCTATGCGACGTAGGCCGGACTGATGGGCCGTGAAGATACAAGACGGAAGGCTTCCCCCCGTGTCCGGATAGGACTCTCCTTGGCGTGGAAGGCAAGCTTGGTGTTCGGATACGAAGATTCCTATCTCCCTCTCTCTCTCTCACTCTATATAAACCGACTCTATACAACCCTAGCCCCCTCCGGTGTCTATATAAACTAGAGGGCTTAGTCTGTAGAGGCAATCATAATCAATCAGGCTAGACATCTAGGGTTTAGTCATTATGATCTCGAGGTAGATCAACTCTTGTAACCCCTATACTCATCAAAGTCAATCAAGCAGGAAGTAGGGTATTACCTCCATTAAGAGGGCCCGAACCTAGGTAAACATCATGTCCCTGTCTGCTGTTACCTTTGATCCTAAGACGCACAGTTCGGGACCCCCTACCCGAGATCTGTCGGTTTTGACACCGACATTGGTGCTTTCATTGAAAGTTCCACTGTGCCATCGTCAAAAGGCTCGATGGCTCCATCTATCATCGACAACGATGCTGCCGTGAAGGAGATTTTTCTCCCCGGCCAAATCTTTTTATTCGGCGGTTTCGCACTGCGGGCCAACTCACTTGGCCAACTAGAGCAGATCGACAGCTACGCCGCTGGTCATAAGATCAGTTTTGGAAATCTGAACTATGTCGTTAATATCCGACAAGATTTGATCTTCCAAGGGTTCGCGGCCCCTACCACCGCTCTGGCCTTAAATCCGAAGCACGTCAACAGGTCCGAGGACGAGAGTTTAGAGCCCGCCGGACTCTCTACAGCTATGGAGCTCGATTCGGGAGAACTGGTGGGGATGGCAGCACCGGCAGGCCCGAAGTTACGTCAGGCTCCCTCTATCATCGTAAAGCCGGACTTCTCTCCGGACACTAGCTCCAAACCCTTGAGGTCCGCGTCATGTGAGCTCGACCAGGGAACTTCTGTCCCACCCAGCTCCACGGACTCTCACTTCCCTGCCCAAACCTCGCTCTTAAACGAGGCTTTGGACTTAATGCGATCCCTCGCTATCACAGAGGAATCACTTCTGAATTGCGCCCAGCCCAGACTAGGGGCTGAGGGCGGGGAATTTCGCTTCCCATCCACCACCCACTTCATAGCCACTATTGAGGATTTAACTGACATGCTCGATTACGCCTCAGAAGACATCAGTGGTATGGACGACGATGCCAGAGAGGAGCAGGCCGGAAACCCGCCGTTCACTGGACGATGGACGGCCACTTCCTCATATGACGTGTACATGGTGGACACACCTAAAGAAGGCGACAACGATGATGAGAAGGATCCAGTCGAGGACGAACCTCCTGAGATACCACCAAAGCGCCGACGTCAGCGGCGCCGCTCTAAATCGCGTCACGGAAAAGATAGCAATACCGGAACCAAAGACAATAATAATCCGGAGAACGCCGAAGACCAAGAAGCCCCCATCGAACCAACATCCGAACAGGATGATCGGGAGGGCGGGCAAGTTGACCCTGACGAGCCAGCAGGGAACCAGGACTCGGAAGATAGCAACTATCTACAACTCTTCGAGGATGACGTGAGCCTCAGTGACGAAGATTTCATCATGCTAGAGGAACCCCTCGAACAAGAGCGCTTTAAGCGCTGGCTAGCCACTGCAAGAAGCCTGAAAAAGAAGCAGCAGCAGCTTCAAGCTGATCAAGATCTACTGAATGACAGATGGACTAATGTCCTGGCAGCCGAGGAATACGACCTCAAATGCCCAACTAAGACTTACCCAAGGTGCAAGCTGCTACCCCAATTCGACGATGAGGCGCTGGAGCCCATACCAACAACGCGTGATGCTGTTGACAGACCGGACCAACCACCACGTGGCCGGGAGAGGGCGGCAACTCAAGCCGAACACCAGCCTGCACCACCTCGCCGCAGAGGCACAGAAACAGCGGCTTTAGAATACACCTACGACCTATGACAGGACCTAGACAATATAGCCGGTCAGACTAGATCAATCTACGGATCAAGGGGGCGTGCCCCAGCATGAGAAGACGACCATCAGGCCTGTGGCGACAAGCACAACCTCACCCGGGCAGAAAACCGCATATGGACTTCATCCGATCTGCCTCGAGATGCTGCCCGACATAGAGGTGCTGCACACCCCCTATGCTTCACCAATGAGGTAATGGAGCACGAGTTCCCAGAAGGGTTTAAACCCGTGAACATCGAATCATACGATGGTACGACGGATCCCGCAGTCTGGATTGAAGATTTTCTTCTCCACATTCACATGGCTCACGACGACGATCTACATGCCATCAAATATCTTCCCCTAAAACTTAAGGGACCGGCACGACACTAGCTAAACAGCCTTCCAGAAAACTCCATCGGCAGCTGGGAAGATTTGGAAGAGTCCTTTAGGGATAACTTCCAAGGTACCTATGTACGGCCCCCAGACGCCGATGACCTCAGTCACATAGTCCAGCAACCCGGAGAGTCAGCCCGGAAACTCTGGACCAGGTTCTTAATTAAAAGGAATCAAATTGTAGACTGTCCGGACGCCGAAGCCCTCGCGGCCTTTAAACACAGCGTCCGAGACGAATGGCTCGCCAGACACCTCGGTCAAGAAAAGCTGAAGTCCATGGCAGCCCTTACCGCACTCATGACCCGCTTTTGCGCGGGAGAAGACAGCTGGCTAGCCCGTAGAAGCAATAGCACCAGCGACCCCGGCACCTCCGAAGTCAGGGACGGCAATGGCAGGCCACGACGCAACAAGCACAAGCGTCGAATCAATAATGACGGTACCAATGACACGATGGTCAACGCCGGATTCAGTGGCCCTAAACCCGGCCAACGAAAGAAGCCGTTCAAAGAAAATAGAGATGGTCCATCCAGTTTGGACAAAATACTGGATCGGCCTTGCCAGATTCATGGCACCCCCGATAGCCTGCCAATCATACCAACAGAAACTGTTGGGTATTCAAACAGGCCGGCAAACTCAACGCCGAACACAAGGGGAAAGGGCTGCCCAGCGAGGACGACGACGAAGGGCCTCGTCAACTGAGCACAGGGGGATAGAAGAAATCCCCCCCCCCCGAGGTAAAAACAGTAAATATGATCTATGTCACACACATCCCTAAGAGGGAGCGCAAGCGCGCATTACGGGACGTCTACGCCATAGAGCCGGTCATCCCAAAATTCAACCCATGGTCGGCTTGCCCGATCACCTTCGATCGAAAGGACCACCCAACCAGTATCCGTCATGGAAGTTCGGCAGCTCTGGTCCTCGATCCAATCATCAACAGATTCCACCTCACGCAAGTCCCATGGACGGCGGCAGTAGTCTCAACCTACTTTACCAAGACACTGTCCGCAAAATGGGCATTGATCCATCAAGAATCAAGCCCACTAAAACTACCTTTAAAGGAGTAATACCTGGTGTAGAGGCCCGCTGCACGGCCTCAATCACATTGGAGGTCGTCTTCGGCTCGCCGGACAACTTCCGAAGCGAAGACTTGATCTTCGACATCATCCCTTTCCGCAGTGGCTACCACGCACTGCTCGGACGAACCGCGTTCGCTCGCTTCAATGCAGTCCCGCACTATGCCTATCTAAAGCTCAAGATGCTCGGTCCATGTGGCGTTATTACAATCAATGGGAACATGGAACGCTCCCTCCGTACTGAGGAGCATACCGCAGCCATCGCGGCCGAAGTTCAAAGCGGCCCTGTCAAGCCACACACCTCATCAGGTATTAAGCCGCCGGGCTTTATTATACAAGGCCGGTCAATTCCGCATGCTGACAGCTCGACAATTGCAGAGCTGGATTAGTAGTTTCACCTCCATCGATCGCCACGTACATCCGCAAAATTTGTACAGCGCGCGCATAACTATGCACTCAAAATACCTTTGGCGGACAAGCCTATAGTCCGGTTCGACCCTATACGGCCTTCCCCTCTTCTTTAATTATTTCTTCTCTTTTACCACAGGTGAATCAAAACCTATTCATCCTACGGACTCAAAAGGACTCTCTCCGAGCCCGGTTTCATACAAATAGTCGAAGACCATTCCTCTTAAGGAATCTTTCTCTCTCAGGCGAAAGCGGCGCAGACGTGCGACAGGAGGTCCAAAGGATTTTGTAGACCAAAACTTCACTCAAGAACCTGTATAGAGCTTTTCGCCTTAGTCTTAGACGCCCAGCATGTAAAATAGCCTTGGTGATTATGATGCCCTCTGTAAGATTACATTTTGACGTATCAATTAGCTTCCAGTGAACACAATTCTTATTCGGTATCGTCTTTATTTATAGACTGTATTCTGTCTCTTCAGTTGTCTCATGCACACACCTCGGCACAAATGGCCAGGGGCTCTATATAGCAAACATATGTGTTGCCAAATAAAAGCCTGAACAGCTTTATAGGACAATTCGGCGTCCCAAGCTTGGCATTATATGCACCAGCTCTCAATCATGTCTTTGGTCAATAGTTGGGTTGCCCGGCTCCTATGTTTGCTACCTTATGCTCCGTCTGATCGGCTAGGGTGGCAAAGGGAGAACTACTGCGATTGTGTTTCTGGTTCGTCCGGTTAATTACCTCAGTAGAGAAATCCAAAAACTGACTATCATGATGTGACGAGAGCTGGTCAGCCACTCGGTGACTTATTAAAATCTTTAGCGATTTTTTCCGTATTACACGAAGGACTGTTTTTCGGTCACATATGTAACGCATCCGCATCCGGATAGCCGCGTACATACCAGGGGCTACTTCGTAGAGCCATCATCAAACTCCAATGGCTAAGTGAGAGTGATAAAGCCCCATAGTCCGATTGCCTGGTTCGCTGCACTGACACCTCCTTCACGGACCAAGACGTTGGGTCAAGTGTGAACATGTGCTATTCTGAACACCCCCGTAGTATCTACTTGGGGGCTAAAGCCGACGACTAGAAAACTCTCAGGAATACAAAAACAGCCGCAAGGAGGATAGAACTTTCAGATAAAGGCAAAAATATATTGCAAAGCTTAAATACATAATGATAACGTCCAGGGATTTCAGGTACATTCATTCGAACATAATGTCCTTTGAGCACCGACCCTCTATCAAGCGGGCGCCCTCTAGGACGTCGTCTAAATAACGCTCTAGTGTGTGGTGGTCCTTGCCTCCGGGAGGGCCCTTAACTGCAACATCGGCGGCCTTCATCTTCGCCCAGTACATCTTAATGCGGGCAAAGGCCATCCGTGCACCCTCTATGCACCCTAACCGCTTGACTGCGTCAATTCGCGGCACTACATTGACAAGTCGCCGTACCAAGCCGAAATAGCTGCTTGAAAGGGGTTCGGCTAGCCATAACCGAACTATGACGTCCTTCATGGCCGCTCCGGACATCTTATTCAGCTCGGCCCATCGCGCCATTTGGTCGTTCAGCAGCGCCGGGCGCTCCTGCGCCGCGAACTGTGACCAGAACAGCTTCTCCGTCGCATGTTCCTCCTGAGCCTGGAAGAATTGTGCGGCGTCGGTGGCACTCTTCGGAAGATCCGCAAAAGCGTCTGGAGAACTCCACAGTCGATTAAGCAAGGCATATCGATAATCGCCAAACTTAGTCCGTAACAGAAAGGGCTTACCAACCACTATCTGTCCGGCCTGCCGAATCTCCTCGCGAGCCGCTCTGGATTTGGATCGCGCGCCTTTGGCCTCCTGAAGGGCTTTGTCGAGTTCGGTTGCCTTGGCTTTATTCTCCCTCTCGAGGGACTCGCACTTGCGGGCGGCGTCCTTGAACTCTTGCTCTACGACGGATATACGCTCTTCGAACTGGCGCCGGGTGGCCTGTTCGGCCTTCAAATCTGCAGCTGCTTTATCAGCGGCCGCATTGCTCACCCTGGCCTGCTCCTTGGCCTGAGCAAGTTCACCCCTGAGGGTCTCAACCTCGGCAGCGCCATATGCAATTATGCAAGTAACAACGTATGAGTTTCAACCTAGTGTTCGCACATTCATATAGGTACAAAAGGGATTTTTGAAGCATACCTTGCACCTCGTCGAGCCGCTTGTTAATAAGGACAATGTCCTCATCTGCCAGCTTCAGTTTTTGCTTTAGTTCGGCAACCTCCGCGGCCTGGGCGGTTGCCGCTAACAGTGAAGACTGTTTTTCCAATCAAATAAGTATGTTACTTCCTGAACATATCTATAGATCCTCTGTTCGCCCTTTTTCATGGGTCGACCAGAGTCTCAGGGGCTACTATCTATATACAGGCGTATTGTTCATATGGAAAGCAGATAAAGACATTACATCACATACCTTGAAGCCTGTTAGTAGGCTCGAGAAGGCATCATTCAGCCCGCTTTTGGTGGACCGAATCTTCTCAACCACCGTACCCATCAAGGTACGGTGCTCCTCCAAGATGGACGCACTTTGCAGTACGTCCATCAGGGTGTCTGGCACCTCCGGATTCATGGAGGTCGCCGTAGTATTGGGCGCTCCCCCTCCATTGAAGGGGGCCGCTCACCCGACTCCGGATCCATCTCCGGGGCGGTATTCGGCTGGGGGCCGAACAACCCAGGGCCCCCATCACTGGTCTTCACGAGGGCCGCACCCATGTGCCCTCGACGGCCAAGGTATTCCCCTCCGGTGCCGTGTTGATGGTTCCCTGTACCTCTCGGTGATCCGGAGAAGTCCTCTAGGATGACACCTCGATGTCATCCGCCCTAGGGGGCGGGGAAGCTTGTGGAGGCGTCTCACTCTCCATCCTCTCCGGTGGTAGATCCCCCGATGACGATGAAACTTGAGGGAGATCGCGGGCCCGGATGCAACACATAATTTAATATTATTCCCGCAGTTCAAAAAGAGCTGGATGTGTATAGAGCATCCTAAGTTACTTACGATTCGGCAAGGGGCTTGCCCCTGAGGCAGTGTTTTGGGACGGCTTTGGCTTCCGAATCCGAGCCATCCGACAGGGATATCTTTCCCCTCTTGGGCGCCTCCACCTCCAGGTCTTCGGAGGCCGCCCTTTTCTTCCCCTGGGGAGGAAGGTTACTGATTTCTTCCTTCTCTTCGTCTTCGCCTTCAGAGGAGGAAGCCTCGTTCCCCCCGGACATAGCGTTCGATGTACCTTTAAGGTGAAGGCCACCTTCGGCCTTCTTGCTCTTCTTCTTGTCATTCTTCGCCGGCGCTTGGTACGGCGCTGGGACCAGCATCTTCATTAGCAGAGGACCAAGGGGTTTTCGGGATGTGGAGCCGAACACCTGATTCGCTCCGCCTTCTTTATCCAGCTCTGATTAAAGGAGGGAATACTCAGTGCATCACCTTGGACTAATGGACTAAGCTATGTTCAGAAATTGAGCACTTACCGAGGTGTCAGGATGGTTGCAGTCGAGGCCGATGTCCTCAGATGTATCCAACCATGATTTTTGAGCCTTGAAGAGCAGTTTCCAGACCCCTTTGTGCGTTGTGCCGAATAATTGTTGCAGGGTCCGCGGCCCTTCCGGGTTAAACTCCCACACACGAAGAGACCGTCGCTGGCACGGAAGAGTTCGGCGGACGAGCATCACCTGGATCACGTTAGTAAGACTGGTGTCTTTTTCGATGATGCTTTTGATGTACTTTTGCAGCATCAGCACCTCGTCGGATGATCCCCAGTCCAGACCCTTATTGATCCATGATGCGACCGGCAGCGGGGGACCGGATCTGAATGCAGGAGCGGCCGCCCATTTGGTGTCGCGGGGTTTAGTGATGTAGAACCACTCCTGCTGCCATACCTTGACGGTTTCCACGAAGGCCCCTTTTGGCTAGGTAACGTTGGCGAGCTTACTCACCATAGCGCCGCCACACTCCGCGTGCTCCCCGTCGACCACCTTTGGCTTCACGTTGAATGTCTTGAGCCACAGGCCAAAGTGTGGGGGGATACGGAGAAAAGCCTCACACATGACAATAAACGCCGAGATATGGAGGAAAGAGTTTGGGGCTAGATCATGAAAATCTAGCCCGTAATAGAACATGAGACCACGAACAAAGAGGTGGAGAGGAAAACCTGACCCACAGAGGAAGTGAGGGATGAACATAACCCTCTCACCGCGCTTTGGTGTGGGGATGACCTGCCCTTTGGTAGGGAGCCTGTGTGGGATTTCCGCAGTCAGGTACCTCGCCTCCCGGAGCCCTGCGATGTCCTCCTCGGTGACAGAGGAGGCCACCCACTTGCCTTGAGAGCTGGACCCGGACATGGCTGGGGTGCTTGGTGGCAATAGGAGAAGTCGAGACTTGGGCGCTGGAGCTCAGGGACGGAAAGGCCGAGGAAGAAGAAGGCGTGGGGAAGAAAGATGGGTCTTTATCCCTTTATAAAGGCAATGAATATCAAACGCCTCCTTACAAGCCTTAAAACTCGCCTATTCCCAAGGGGTCGTGCAAACGGCACGGTTGGATTATCCAAACCCGTATTGATGTGAATCCCGCAATAAGGGGACATGATCTCTGCTTGGACAAGACGTGTCAATGTGGGTCGTCCCTCGAAACGCGAAGCGAGAGGCTAAAAACGATTCAAAATAATAATGAGGCCAAGCATAACGTCTCGCCGAAAAGGGGCTGTTGATAGACGTGAATTATTTTTAAGTATATTGCTTTTATGGTTTAGGGTTGTAGCTGATAAGCGGAGCCGAATATAGCTCTTGTGTTGGAAGGATACTTTGGAGTATTCGGAGGAGGAACCCGCCTTGCAATGCCGAAGACAATTTGCGCGCCGAACACATCGTCATTGAAGCCTGGTTCAGGGGCTACTGAGGGAGTCCTGGATTAGGGAGCCCTCGGGCGTCCGGGCTATGCGACATGGGCGGACTAATGGACCGTGAAGATACAAGACGGAAGGCTTCCCCCCGTGTCCGGATGGGACTCTCCTTGGCGTGGAAGGCAAGCTTGGTGTTCGGATACGAAGATTCCTCTCTCTCTCTCTCTCTCCATCTCTCTCTGTAAACCGACTCTGTACAACCCTAGCCCCCTCCGTTGTTTATATAAACCGGAGGGCTTAGTCCGTAGAGGCAATCATAATCAATCAGGCAAGACATCTAGGGTTTAGTCATTACAATCTCGAGGTAGATCAACTCTTGTAACCCCCATACTCATCAAAGTCAATCAAGCAGGAAGTAGGGTATTACCTCCATTAAGAGGGCCCAAACCTGGGTAAACATCGTGTCCCTGTCTCCTGTTACCTTCGGTCCTAAGAAGCACAGTTCGGGACCCCCTACCTGAGATCTGCCGGTTTTGACACCGACAGTCGTGCATGCATTCGTTCTAATTAATGCCTCGGTAAACATAACTTCTTCACAAAAACGAGCGTACATTACTTGTGCAAACTAGGAAATTAATTCCACCACTCACCGTCTACCTTGGTTGGAGGGATTTTGAAATTGAGCCATAAACTAGAAAGGAGGGAGTAGTAACATAGCCTAGGGTAGCTTGCTGCACCATGGACTCCAAGGAAATTGCTGTAGTAGTACTATTCCTATATACCACTGTACTATTCCTACTACTACTAAAAGACATATATCCCAAACAATATGATAATGTTTCTAACCAAGGTAGGGGCGAGGAGTAAATGGAGGGAGTAGTAAAATTTTCTCCTCGTCATGCGAGCCACCACGCGTGTGGGCGAGGGAGCGGGCGTAAGGTGTAGTACTACTACCTCCGTCCTGGTTTATAGGTCACCTTTGTAGTTCGTGCCAAATTTTGACCAAATATTTAGCTAACAAGATGTTAATGCATGTCAACAAAAATTATATCGTTGGATTTGTATTTCAACATAGTTTTCAATGATATAATTTTTGGTAACATGCACGAACGTTTTGTTAGTTCAATCTATAGTCAAAATTTGACACAATATACAATCGAAACCAATAAACCAGGATGAAGGTAGTAGTAAGCAAGCTTCACCCCGTCCTGCGAGCCACCGTGCCTGTGGGCGGGGGAGAAGGGCGACGTGCGTGCGTCGTGTGTGCAGCTCTTCTCTTCGTGCATGTCCCCCACCTACGTGGGTGTGTGTGAGAGAGATACAAACCTAGACATAATGCGCCATCCATCCCCATGCCTCCGCCCAGTCCGACCACCAGTCACCACCACGCCCCACTCCTCCTCACCTTATCTCTCATCTTTCTCGAGATATCATTTTTTCGATGAAATTCTCGAGATACCATTTTTCCGATAAAATTCTCGAGATATCATTAGTTTTTACACATGGGATTACTCCTGCATGGGTCAGTCACAACAGGTGTTTTGGAAAAAAAATGCATCTTGATGTTCCGTTCAATGCACGGGCATCTTGCTAGTCCATGAAAACAACACATGACAAAATTTCACGGTGAACGAGGGATTTGAATCTGCTGGGAGGGGCTGTTTGGATCTTGCCCAGGGTAGCCAAAATATTGGAGACCCTTTTGTCCACCGGTGCCTTTGCCACCGATGAACAAGGAACGGCTCGGATGCTCAGGCATCCTCCAGCGCGCATGTTGGAGACGAGCTCGCACGAGCTGTGCTTTTTTTGTCCCACCACGCCGCCCGAGCCGGCCGCAGACCGACCGGCGGCCCGCATATTACGCCATCCAACCGTAGCTGCACACATTCTGACAGCAACTCAACCAACCGGACGAAATTCATGCAAACACGGCGATATTTCATATAAACAATGATGAAATTTATATAAAATACCGGATTTTCATACAAACACGACATATTTCATTACATTCAAATCAACTAAGCGGTGCTAGTTCTGGACAGCACAGGTATATAATATCTGGCCTAAATGGTCGCCCGCCGATCCATTTGTTTTCCTCATGTCCGGCAGCACGATCACCGTACTGCCGGAGCCCCGGAGGTATATGCTTCAGTGCAAAGGATGGCTCGCTTCCCCACTGCCCAACTGATATTGTTGGCTGATGCACAAGATGATGGTGGAAGGGGGCTTCTCAGCTTCTGTGGAGCCCATGCAGGGTCGACGAAGGTCCTCGCAACAAAAGGATCCGGCAAGACACCTGCTGTGTACGCCGGCGTCACCTCCGCAGTGGCCTTCATGGGACCCAAGCGGCGGCAGCCTCCCGTGTTCTACTTCTCCTCGATGATGGCGGCGGACACGGAGGCGCTGGCCACCGACTCGTCGCTCTCCGCGCAGCCGGCTTCTGTCTCTGCTTGCATGGCGCGGCCGCCGGCATGGGAGTCTCGGCCATAGAGACAGGAGACGCGGTCGCAGACACAGGAGGCGCAGTACGAGGCGGCGGCGTGGACGGCAGCGATGATGCCCGTGCGCGGCTCCTCGTCGAGCTGGCCTAGAGCAGCGAGTTGCTGAACCGCGCACCGGCTTGGGGCGGCAACTGGCTCCGTCAGGCGAGGGGAGGGAGGTGGATCAGCGAGCTGCATAGCTCAAATCCGGCGGGCTCGTCGGGCCACCCAGCCGGCTTGGATGCGGGATAACTACTCTTCCTAAGCCATTGTAAGAGTGGACAAAATGGTGAAGGAGGAAATAGGGGAGCAGCGGAGGTGTGCGATTCTTGGCCGGCGTTTGGCCTTCGCTTTAATAGGAGATTAAATAGAAGGCGGACGGGAGGACCTCGGCCGGCGTTGCGTTTAATGTCGGCCCGGTCATGAACGGACGTGTGTCCAGAGTGGGTTTCTCGGCTTCCACACGGGATTCATGGAGGTGTTTGAATGCGGCAAGGAGGCGTGTTTAGCCGGGCGTGCATCGAGTGGCGCCGTCGACTCTGACGTACGACACCGCGCCATTCTTCCACTGACGTGTGAGCTCTTTGGGTACATGGCTTGCATCTCGGTGACCCAACGCAGGCAGCGCACGGTAGAGGAACTTTTGGTGGGCCAGGGCGGTCAGAAGCGGGCATTTCATAAACCGATGATTGTTCATTGAGTGTGACGTCATCTATTTCATCTAGATAAGCCTACTATATAATGTAAGAGAATTTTAAAATTTTCATATATACGTTGATAGCACGTTTGATAGGTTGTGATTCATAAAGACCGCTACAAACATCAATGTTCTGCTTATCACAGATAAGATTGATTAATACCCGTAACGATCCATGTCCTAAACAAAGGGTGCATGCACGTATAGGTTGAGCGTGTGTCTTGCGTGGTGTGCTGTGTACATGCAGGCGTGCGAGAGTTGCGTGCGTGCATGTGTACATTTCAGTGTTGCATGCATGTGTGCGTACGTGCATGTGTTTATGAGTGCATGTGTACATGTCAGTGTTGCATGCCTGCATGCGTGCGTGTGTTCGTTATGTGTACGTGTCAATGTTGCACGCCTGCATGCGTGCGTGTGTTCCTGCGAGTGTTGCGTGCATGCATGTGTACGTGCGGGGTGAGGCTACACGTCAGTCGACTGACTTTTTCATCTCTGGTTAGTAGATTTTCCAGCCATTGGATACGAAATCAAGGGCCCGCAGTTTATTCAACCTCCACCCCATGTGCTGCCAGCCACCACCGGCCAAACCGCGGGAAGCCGCCGCCCGCGGCCGGCCCGTGCGGCCACGCCGTCCCGAAACCACACCCCACCGCCGGTCCGCCGCCGCCCCGACCATCCCTCTAGGCCCCCCGCGCCGAGCTTTTTCTCCGGCGTTCCCCACGCCACCGCCCAATCTCCGCGCCCCCACCGCCGGCGACTGCCAACCAGAGGTCTCACGACTTCGAATCCCCACCGACCACTAATTTGTTACCATTTCTGTCCTTCATATTCGCGCTGATGGGTGGGCCCTATGGTAATGTGCGCTGCTGAATGTGGACCGTTTGACTGGTCAATTGATTGTGTCATCAACAAATTACGAAGCTGTATGGTGAGCCAGTGACCGTATGATCACCATAAAATGTATTTTATTAACACTATACAGACTCAAACTACCATTTCTTTCTTTCATATACGCGCTGAATGGTGGGCCCCACGGTTACGCACCCCGATGGTGCAACACTAGTTGCGCCACATGGAACGTTTGACTGGTCAATTGATTATGTCATCAAAAAAATACAGAGTTGTACGGGTGAGCGAGTGACCATATAATCACGACATGTATTTTTTTAACACGGTACACACGCAAGCGCTCATATATACGCGCAAGCACTCACCGCTATAAGCACACACACGCAGACCCTACCCCTATGAGCACCTTCAAAAGAGTGAGCCAGCATATGATCTTGAGATTTTACGAAGTCACCATAGGTGCCTTGTGGTTGAGTGGAACGTCTCCTCCCACTGAACGCAGATTGCCGGAAAAATACTGAAATTAACCCAGGATAAATGCGAGCACCAGGACTTTAACCCTGGTGGGCTCGAGAAACCACTGTCCTCCTAACCATCCAACCACAGGTTGGTTAGCACCACAAAATGTATGTGGTGACCGTGATGAGCTTATTCTGAAGTCCAGTGACCATATCATGTTTTCGCTTCAAATACAATGACCGTAAGTGTCGTCAACAAAATACGAAGCACGCATCAAATACAATGTCCGTCAGTGTCATCAACAAAATACGGAGACGTGTCATGAGCTAGATACCGTATGATCACCATGAGAATGTATACGGTGAACGTAATGAGCATATTCTGAAGTCCAGTGACCGTATAGTGATTTCGCTTGAAATATAGTGACCGTCACGCGTGAATGTGTCATGGGCATGCATACTTTTAGAGGGCCGAGAGATAGTTTGTGTGCGTACGTGAAAGTGGTGTAGAAAGAGGGGGTGTCCAGTGGAGACAAGGAGAGATATGCCCTTCGTTTCTTTTTCCCGTGACTAATATTTTAGGAGAAAATATAAACATTCGCAATGCGGAACAAATATTTTTGGATGCACCATGCAATTAACTTTCATGTATAACATTGTACTATTGTATATGCTTATTTTCTTAGTGGCCGATTGCGTGTGTGGTGTGGTGGGCACATCATTTCTAGTTGTGGTGGGTCAACATGAGGACTCATGGGTCGGTTCCATCCTGCGCCACATAGGTTGGACCGAGACGCATTATACGAAGACCCATGTGGAGGACTCGGGGTACAACACGAAGCTACCAAAGTCGTGGAGGACTCTATCCCCACTGGTGATAAGCCGACTATATATGATTTGTAACCCTAGGCCCCGAGTATGTTATAGAAGCCTGGGGGCTAGTTCATCGATAGTATACACACACGCACAATGCCTGGTATTCACATGTACTTTGTACACACCCCTATCACTAATATACAGTACCAGGAGTAGGCTTTTTCCTCAACTGCAAGGGTCCGAACTTGGGTAAAACTTTGCCTCCTATTACCATCCAGCCTAACAGTCAGGTATATCTTACCGAATGATCTGATGGAATCATATCTGCCAACCACTAAGAGAGAGGTGTGTCTGTGGGGGGGGGGGCAATGTGTGCGGGAGAGGCCTAAAGATAATGTGCGTGCGGGAGACACGTAGGCACATATATGTGCGTATAGAGGGCTAGTAGAGACCGTGCGTGTGTATATATGCATGTGAGAGAAATAGTGTTTTCCAACTGAGATTAGTGAAAATAGTGGTACATAGTAGTCAGAAAGAGAGAGAGAGAGAGATACAAGGAGAGTGTGTGCATGAGACACCCCGACACCCCGGGAGAGATTGTGAGCATGTGTGAAAGAGAAATGCCGATGTATATAAAGTGTGTGCACTTATGCATTAGATAGAGAGATATATAGCGCGTTTGTGAGAACGGGCCGAGGCATAGTGCACCTATGTGTAAAAGGCGGTTCTACGCATTAAATTAAAATATAAATGGCATTATTATTTTTGGATGAGATCATGAATTTTGCAATTTGTGTATGAACGAAAATCGGTCTATCAGACACCCATACTCTATTGAATTCTAGCATGTGCATGTGTTTATTTCATATTATCGATTCATAGAGTGAGAGCGGTTTGAAATACAGGCAATGCATTGCTTTTGCAATTCATATATAAACATTAATTAGTGCACTCCATCTTGTTAGTGTGAAGCACTTTATACATTTGTCACTTACATGGATACATTCCAAATTGCTAGCTACGAAATAGAATACATGTTGAATTCAACATAAAGGGGGTTTCGAAGATTCGAATTCATAGGAAGTGCATTCATCTATTTGAACTCGAGATAATGACATTTGTATATCATATCTAAAAGGGGGCATCAATCTTTGTTGTGCGTTTGAACATGCTATATATTCATACGCATGTCTAACTATTTTTTTGCAACCAAGGAGATTATATCTGGAACCATGCATGAACTGAGGTAAGTTGCATATTTTTTAATATATACTCGTGTACAATGTATATTCAAATGTACCCCCTCCATTCCAAAATAATCGTAGTTTTAGGATTTTCAAGAGTAAAGATTTGTGAAGTTTGACAAATCCTGAAAGTTCAATTCAAGAGAACCGAAAACGTTAATGCTTCTGCTCCCAAATATTGAACGAAGCGCCAAATAAGCCTCTGGTCACCCGAAACCGCGCGAGACTAATGTTTGGTGGTAGGAAATTACTGTCCTGACTCTGGCACGTGTAGCCTATCGGCCCGATGTCCAAAGGTCTAAACCGGGGTAGGTTTGTAACTTCACCAAGACGCCAGTCTCAACCGCCTCCGAGAAGCATTCATACGTCGTGGGCGCCTAAACACCCATGCGCTCGGCCGAAATCTATCCCGCCCACCATTTGGGACACCTGAGATTACTGTCCTACCCCCAACCCGCAATATGTCTGAAATTTTAGATGGGGGCAAAGTTTGTAACTTTCCCCAAATTTCAAACAAGCGCGTCCCAAACCGAAACATTGTTCACCTTAGTTCCCCCTCCCTCCGTTTCCCCATTCATACTCCGTGGGTGCCAAAACGCCCTCTCCACCAGCCGCGAAACCCCAGCCTCCTCCGTCCCCCACCCCATCGCGCCCAATCCACAGCCGTCCTCCTCCATCACGCCGGAGCCGGTACCCCGACGTCGTCGTCCAACACAACCGCAACCACGACGCCCTCAAGGACTTAGCAACTGAAGCCGAGGCAGAGCTGCCTCCACGACACTGACGCCGATGTGCGCCGTACCAGAACCACTTCGACCACACCGTCCTGCGCCTCACCGCTGCCGCTCCACTGTCGCAACCGTCCACCGCACCAGAGCTGTTCCCACTACACCGTCATTCGCGGCCTCGGATCTGGTTCCCCGCCGCCGACAGACGGCCACCGCACCACACTCAACAACTTGGCTATGGGTTCGTCCAAGGCTCCACCGTCCTCCACAACTTCTCATTTCCAGCGAACCACAAGAAAATCGTTGGAAAAACAGAAGGAGGACACAGCACTGCCAGCAGAAAGAGGTACTCCTCTTCCCTTATTCGTGCAAATCTTACATCTCTGCTCACATCGTATTCATCCCACGAAAGAAACTAGTTGAGCGCTTCGTACTGCATCTTCTTCGTGATACTAAATGCACAAGGTTTCCTCGCATTTACTATTTCACCTTTGCTAGAGGTCAGTAGCCCGCCTGGATTTCAATTCTGGGTCAGTCAAATCGCAATTAAAAAGAAGCAGCACCCGCTTAGGCGCGCGGAGCACCTAGTTCGCCTGTTCACCGGGGAAGCGGCGCATCGGTGTCTATCATAGGGGTGTGGGGCGCAGGAGCTTCTTGCGCCAGATCTGGAGGTCGGCGGGGCTTGAAGGGATGGCCGGGGGGCGGTGCCAAGCACGGCGGTGCGGTGGCGTCGAGGGGAGGGCAGAGGCAGGGGACTGGGTCGGTGGTCGCTGGCAATTCGAGGAAGATCGTAACACTGACTGGGTGGAGGTAGATGAAGGCAATCTGCCCGTTCTTTGTACATCGGACGGTGCAGAAAAAATGGTCTGACCTATTTGTTTTCAGTCGACTGTTATTTTCATGGGACCACACCTTGTGGTGTGCTGGAGGAGCATCTGCATTTCCAGGCATCCCTGTTCTTATATTTCGAAATCCTAGAATATAGTAATTTCGTGTGCCATGCATGTTGTAGAGCTATCATATGTCTCTCGTCATTTATTTCTCACCGACCTGCTATCTGCTACCTTTACACTGTACTACTTGTGCACACACTTCACCCATACTCACACTATTGTTTTTTTATGCATGGGTATTTCAGACTCTGACGCAGTATTGACGAATACAAAAAAGAAAAGACAGAAGTCGCTCCAGTGTAATTCAAAGATAAGCACTAAGCGTCTCAGCGCTCTAAAGGGTGCAGTGCTAGCAGATGGAGACAGTAAACGTAGCTCTGCAGTTGATGATCTCAATTGCCACACACAACCATGCCAGGTGCTTGCTTTAACTTCGCGCTGTCAAATGTGGTTGCATGTTGCATATGGTGGCTAGCTTGTATTGCTTCCAATTTGGTTAAATTGCATCTGCTTACTTTACACATTATACCTTTGATAATGACATGCCTTCCTGTTTTTGATACATACTACATATGTCTATTAACCATGTTCGTACATCAAACTAATGCTCTTTTGTATCCCTCGTCAATCACTTATGATGAGACAGTCACCCCAGTGGGTTACTGTGAGACGCGCTACTCGTTTAAAGAGTGCAGTGTCATCCTCCCCACATGATTCTCAAGAAACAGCAAGGCTAAATGAAGATAGTCAACGTAGCTCTCTAGTTGATGACCGCAATTCCCCCACACCACCATCGCAGGTGCTTGCTCTTACTTGGCAGTGTGATATGTGGTTGCATGTTGCATATGGTGTCTACCTTGTAATGCTTCTAATTAGGGTAAATTGCATCTGCTTAGTTAACACATTATACCTGTGAATATGACATGCCTTCCTGTTTTTG
Source organism: Triticum aestivum (assembly GCF_018294505.1). Lineage (NCBI taxonomy): Eukaryota > Viridiplantae > Streptophyta > Magnoliopsida > Poales > Poaceae > Triticum > Triticum aestivum. The sequence continues at coordinate 429,337,090 of NC_057814.1, read as the reverse complement.
GTACATACTACGTCTTTCTATTAACCATGTTCTTACATCAAACTACTTTTCTTGTGTATCCCTCATCAATCACTTCTGACGAGACACCTTCAAGTTGACAGTGTAATATTGGTTGCATCTTGCATATCATTTCAAACATGTATTGCCTCTAATTTGTTGAAGTGCCACTTATAATGAGACACATCTAACTTGGTAGAGTGATTTTGGTTGGATCTTTCATATGGTGTCTAGATTGCATTGCTTCCAATTTGTTGAAATGCCTTCTGCTTAGCGTTTTTCGTACATATTCCATCCTCCTACAATGTGGTTGCCATACATAAAAGTTGTGTTCGTCAGTATCATGCATCAACGAATTTGGAAGTGCGAATTTCATTCCTTTTTCTTGTGTGTTTACTTGACAAGGCAAAATCTAAAAGGACGAAGGCACGGAATGATGGTGGTCCTCTGGAGCAACCGAAACAGATGATCTCTGCAGATTCTCCTGCTACTCCTACTGCAGTGCAAGTTCCAAATCTCATCTCCCCTACTCCACAACCCCAGGTGCTTGCTCTAACATGGCAGTGTGATATCTGGTTGCATGTTGCATATGGTGCCTAGCTTGTATTGCTCCTAATTTGTTAAATTGCATCTCCTTAGCTTACACATTATACATGTGAATATGACACGCCTTCCTGTTTTTGGTACATACTACATCTGCCTATCACACCATGTTCTTACATCAAACTACTGTTCTTGTGTATCCTGCATCTATCGCTTATGATGAGACAGTCACGCCCGTGGGTTAGTATGAGACGCGCTACTCTTATAAAGAGTGCAGTTTCATCCTCTCCACATGATTCTCAAGAAACAGCAAGCCTAAATGAAGATATTGAACGTAGCTCTGTACTTGAAGACCGCACTTCCCCTACACCACCATCACAGGTGCTTGCTCTAACTTCGCAGTGTGATATGTGGTTGCATGTTGCATACGGTGTCTAGCTTGTAATGCTTCTAATTAGGGTAAATTGCATCTGCTTAGTTTACACATTATACCTGTGAATATGACATGCCTTCCTATTTTTGGTACACACTACATCTATGTGTTAACCATGTTCTTACATGAAACTACCTCTCTTCTGTATCCTGCATCAATCACTTACGATGAGACACCTTTATTCGTTGCATATTGCATATTATTTCTAGCCTGTTGCTATGTATTGCTTCTAATTTGGTCAAATACATTTGTTAGGGCACCCTTTTAATTTGGCAGAGTGATATTGGTTTCATCTTTCATATGGTTTCTAGCTTGCATTGCTTCTAACTAGTTCAAACACCTTGTGCTTAGTTTACACTTTATACATCATACATGTCAATATGTCATGCCGTCCTGTTTTTCATACATATTCCATCCTCCTATCATGCGGCTGCCTTACATGAAAGTAGTGTTCGTCAGTATCATGCATCAATGAGTTCTGAAGAGCAAATTTTATTCCTTTTTCTTGTGGGTTTGACTTGACAAGGCAAAATCAAAAAGAGGAAGGAAAGAGTAAGGAAGGCGATGATGGTGGTCCTCTGCAGCAACGTAAACGGAGCATCTGTACGGATTCTCCTTGTACTGGTAGTGCATTACAAGTTCCAAGTCTCTGCTCCCCTACTCCACCATCCAAGGTGCTTTCTCTAACTTGGCAGTGTGATATCTGGTTGCATGTTGCATATGGTGTCTAGCTTGTATTGCTCCTAATTAGTGTAAACTGCATCTGCTTAGCTTACACATGATACGTGTGAATATGACATGCTTTCCTGTTTTTGGTACATACTATATCTGTCTATCACACCATGTTCTTACATGAAACTACCCTTCTTGTGTATCCTGCATCAGTCACATATGATGGGACGCCTTTAAGTTGGCAGTTTGATATTGATTTGCGTCTTGAATATGATTTCTAGCATGTAGTGCTTCTAGTTTGATGAACGCCACCTATGATGAGACAGTTTTAACTTGGCAGAGTGATATTGATTGCACCTTCCATATGGTGTCTAGCTTGCAGTGCTTCTAATTTGTTGAAGTGCCTTCTGCTTAGTTACCACATCATAGGTGTAAATATGTCAAGCCGTCCAGTTTTTCGTACATATTCCATCCTCGTATCATGACTTTGCCTTTCATCAGAGTAGTGTTCGTCAGTATCATGCATGAATGAGTTCTGAAGAGCGAATTTTATTCCTTTTTCTTGTCGGTTCGACCTCACAATGCGAAATCAATAAAGCGGAAGGAAATTGGTAAGGCATTGAATGATGGTGGTCCTTCCGAGCAACTCAAACAGAGGGTCTCTACAGATTCTACTCCGCCATCCTACCAACAAGATTCGCAAGACAACAAAAGGCTGCACAGTCAACGTAGCTGTGTAGATGATGAGCACATCTCCCCTACTCCACCATCACAAGTGCTTGCTCTAACTTGGCACTATTATATTTGGTTGCATGTTGCGTATGATGTCAAACTTGTTTTGCTTCTAACTTTGTTGATAATGCCTGTGAATATGACACATGTTCCTGTTTCTAAAACATACGTGTAGATGATGAGCACATCTCCCCTACTCCACCATCACAGGTGCTTGCTCTAACTTGGAACTATTATATGTGGTTGCATGTTCCGTATGATGTCTAGTTTGTATTGTTTACGATTTTGTTGAATTGCATCTGCATAGCTTACAACTTATACCTGCAACGATCACTTACCCATAAGACACATTTAACTTGGGAGTGTGATGTAGGTTGCATCTTGCATTGTCTTCTAGATTATACTGCTTCTAATTTCTTGAAATGGCACTTACGACGAGACACTTTTTACCTAATAGAGTGATATTCGTTGTATGTTCATATGGTGCCTCGCTTTCATTTCTTCTAGTTTTTTGAAATGGCTTCTGCTTACTGTTTTTCATACATATTCCATCCTCCCACCGTACGTCTGAATATGCAATGTTGTCTCTTTTTTGTATATATTCCATCCTCCTATTCTGCGCTTGCCTTACATCAAAGTAGTGTTCGTCTGTATCATGCATCAACTAGTTATGCATAGCTAATTTTAATCATCTTCTTTTGGTTTTGACTTCATAAGGCAATATCCGAAAATAGGAAGGAAAAGAGTAAGTTAGGGGATGTTGGTGGTCCTACGGACCGACGCAAACAGAGACTCTCTAGATTTTCCACTGCTGCTGCTAATGAAGTTGAAGTCCCAAGTCTACATGATGAGTTCATCTCCCGTACTCCACCATCGCACGTGCTTGCTCTAAGTTGCCAGTGTGATAATTGGTTTCATGTTGCATATGTTGTCTAGCCTGTATTTCTTCTATTTTGATTAAATTGCACCTGCTCACTTTATACATTATACATGTGCATATGACATGCATTTCTGTGTCTAGAATACACTACATCTATCAATCATACCATGTTCTTACATCAAAGTACTGCTGTTTTGTATCCCGCATCAGTCACTCATGATTGAACGCTTTTAACATGGCAGTTTGATAGTGGTTGCATCTTGCGTTGATTTCTATGTTGTACTACTTCTAATTTTTTGAAATGCCACTTATGATAAGACACTTTTAACTAGGCAAAGTGATATTGGTTGCATCTTTCATATGGTGTCTAGCTTGCATTACTTCTATTTTCTTGAAAATCCTTCTGCTTAGTTTACACATCGTAGTTGTGAATATGTCACGCCGTTCTTATTTTCTTACATATTCCATCCTCATACGGTTGTCTTACATCAAAGTATTGCTTGTCTGTATCATGCATCAATTAGTTCTAAAGAGCGATTTTATTCTGCTGTGTTGTGGGTACGGCTTGACATGGCAAAGTCAAAAAAGAGCAAGGAAAAGAATATAGTAGGGAATGGTGTTACTCGTCGGGTGAAACGGAAAAGGATCTGCCCTCGAGATTCTGCTGGTACTTATAGTGCAGTAGAAGGTCCAAGTCCACCGGCTAAATCTACAAACACAGTATCACCTGCTCCACTAGCTTCAGCATCCGCTTAACATGTACCAGCATCTCAATGAGTTACTCGTTCGTTTGCTCCGGAACTGGCCAGTTCCCAAGCTACCTTCGCACCTAACACTACTTCCGAAGAACTGCTGACACAAGAGGACTTGGGAAGATGAGATGAACCTCATGAGCATCAACACCAAGATGGTACCTGACCGAGTCAAGTTGCAGTTGCATGCTCCTTTATATGTACTCTCACAATTTGATGTGCACTCCATATTTTTTGTTGAACTAGCACCACGGCGCAAGCAGAAAGAACATCACGGATAATGCTTGACATATTAACAAAATCTAAAGGAGGAAGAATGGAGATCCATTTTGAGGCAGGTTTAAAAAGGTCACGTGATGCCACATAGTCAGCCAAGTTAGTATCAGAGGCAGCCATTGCCGTTAGGTGTCATGCATGTATCCTCCCAACATGGATCCGGTACAGGAATGAGAAAGACAATACCCAGTTTAACACCTTCCTTGACCATTTATCCGTAAGTAATGTTATTCATCGCAATTTGTAGTATTGTCTTGCTCTGTGCCATACTTTCTAGCTTCCTCCTAATAAGGCACACATTCTTTTTTCAACAGATGAGGTTCAAGTTGGATCCGAAAGATGATGCAACTAGATAAGCATGCACTCATGTTTTTCAGTTTGCTCTGTGACAGTATCGGTACCACATTAGAAAATCTCACTTTGAAGGCAAGGCTAACAATGAAATCGCCCAAACATCTCCAGTGGAATATATTACAGATGAAGACTGGACAGCCCTTATTAAACACTGGCCTGATCCAAAGTATCAGGTAGGGTATATGCATTTGATCAGACCACATATTGAACTTGTATTTATGTATGCGCCTTACAAGTGTATCTTCTTCTAGGCTAACTATTTGAAGAACAAGACCAACCGTTCTAAAGTGAAATTCCAACAGACAACAGGATCTCGTAGCTATATTGAACACTACGAGGCTCTTGTAAATAGCTGCTAGTTCCTTCTTTTTTCTGTGCCATATTATCGTATCTATATTGACTTGTTCCAAATAGAGAGAAAAACCCGTGCGGACCAAAAAGAACCTGAACCAAATGCAGTGCAAATCTTCAAGGATTGCCACACCAGCAAGATGAAGGGCATGAGCACACCACTTCAGGCCGCTGGTGTAAGTCCTTACTCCTCCTGCCTTTGAACTGATTGGCACTGTGATGTGTTCATTTAACTGCTTGGTTTGTAGCCAATGTCAGTTACTCTGTTCACTTTTGTACACAATTTTCTTAACGTATCATTTCACCTTACATGGTTTAAAAGAGATGAAGGATATTCTTTTGGTCTTGATTTGTAATCTAGTTGTGATGTTCACGTGCGCACACAATGATACAATAGCCTGTTTGTTTTATATATGTTTGCCCATGATATGAATGATGTCATACTATGTTCATCCTACTTTAAACCATGTCTCTTTATCCTTAGATGTCAACGAATGTGAGGAAATAGACAATACAGTAGGCATGCTACATGGACATATGTTCTAAAAGTGATTTTATTATGTAGTTGGCACTACAATACATGCTAATGTATTACAGTAGTTCACCAAAATAAGTTATGTATAAACGTGAAACCTACTTTGTTTGTTTTTGTCTCATTAGTAACTTATCTGGTACACTAATCTACTAGTTCAAACTTTCAGCAAGCTATGGAACAAATGATTGAACAACCACAACCACCTGAAGGTGACGAGGCTACCACAGGCACAATGTGACCTCTTGCTGCAGTGCGTCGGTATCTCTCCACTAACAGTGCAAAAAGCACCTTCCAGCGTAATTCTGGGTTGGTTGTCAAGGTAACCTCGTCCAAATCGCCTATGGAACAAAATCTTCCGGCTAGACAGAGTGATATATCTGTGCTCCAGACACAAGTCCAATCCCTAATGGATGTTGTGTCGGAAACAAGAATAGTGGTTAACAAATGTCGTGAAGATATGAATGGTTTTGAAACTAGATTATCAGACATTTGCTTCGTTGTTCAAGAGCAATGGCGGAAAAAGGGGAAGATCGTGCTGCTCCATCAGATTCTACAGCCTGAAACATTAGCACTCAGGTCAAATGATCTGTGCTTCTATACATCTGATGGTGCTTTTATCTGCAAGGACTGTAAACTTTATGCCTGTCGGGTGGTTGGTGCGACATATGCCAAGGGATGGCTTATCATTGTGGGAGCCAATAAAACGTCGCCGGTGCCTGGAAACGGGATGAGGCGAAGACATGCACGCCGGCGGATCTTACCCAGGTTCGGGACTCTCCGAGGAGATAACACCCCTAGTCCTGCTCTGCGGGGTCTCCGCATGATCACTAGATCAAGGAAAGGTAGCTACAATTGCTCCTAGAGCTGTTGGGTTCAAGGGAGAAGAAGAACAAGGCTAGCCCTTGCTTCTCTCTATCTCTATGGTGTGTGTGCTGTGTTCAGAAGCCAACCCTTTGCATGGGTGCCCCGGGGGGTTTATATAGGCCTACCCCCCGGGGGTACAATGGTAATCCGACTGGGACCTGGTCCCAGCCGTCAGTGTCTACGCTCGCCGGCTTCTCCGCCGGCGGCTGGGTCCCGCCGGCTGCCGGCTACTTGGTCGACAGGCCGGTCCCACCGACTAGGGTTTTGTCGGCGGCTGCTTACTGTAGTCGCGCCTCTGATGATGAGGGCTTTGTCGAGGTGAGTGTGGCTACAGTGGGCCGCCTCGGGGGCTATCACTGTAGCCTCACCTCGTCTTGTCTCCTTAATGGGGCTCCTGCTTCGAGGAAGGGAGTAGCCGGCTTCCGAAGGCCGGCTATACTCTTGGACGACTAGGAAAAGCTGAGGGGGCCCGCAGTTCTTGGGCCGTACAGGAGTGGGTTGTGGATGACGTCGAGGCTAGCGTGGCTACAGTGCCGAGCCGCACGGGGGACGTCCCTCCCGTACGGCCTCCCCCCAGTCGTCCTAGGGAGGAGTCGGTGAAGCTGGGTCGCCTTCCGGGAGTCGGCTTTAGTGGTAGCCGGCCGGGGAAGGCGGCCCAAATGCTTGGAGTGCTTGAAGGCCCAAAGGCCTGATAAATTTTCTGAAGAGCCAGGGGTAGTCGGTTAGGCTACCCGTGGCCATTTACTCCGACAGTAGTCCCGGAAGCTGATTGGGCTTCGAGGTGGAGTGGGGTTCAAGAAGCTCGATCAGCTTCCTATCGTGACGAGCCGGCAGCTGGGAGCCGGCCTTGATCAGGCGCGCCGCCTTAGTCGAATTCTTCTGGAGTCGGGGGGCGGGAACCCGCAGGGACGTGCACCGGGCCGCGGGCCGGCCTCGGGCCATTGGCGTGCCACGTGGCCGGAAAGCCTGCCAGCCCACGCGCGTGACGGGACGTCGCCGCAGGGAGGGGGCCTGCCACGTCCGCGCCCCGGCCCAGGCGCGGATCCTTTGTATCCCGAAACCGCCCGCACGTTCCGTGCGGCAGTTTCGGCTCGCACTTATGCGTAATAAACGCGAGACGTGGGGGGAATGGGCGTAGTTAATCCCACGTCTTCCCCCCATGTCCGGCCTCTTCGGCCGCACGAGGCTATAAGTAGGGGGAGGTGGAGGGCGGCAGACCCTCGCACGCTCCTCCTACTTCCTCCGTCTTCTTGCCTTGCTCGTTCTCGCGACAGCGCCTCGCCGCCGCGCTCTTCCTCCGCACGCTCCTCCGCCGCCGTGCTAGCTTCCGCTATGCCTCCCCACGTAGAGCAGCTGGGCGGGGACTGGGATGGCTCCATCGTCCATAACGACCACATCGACTTCCTCCGCGACACCCGGCGTCTGCCCAGCGCGGACAAAGTGGAGGTCCGCCTCGCGCCGGAGAAGGAAGTCTGGCCGGCGCCGCGGGAGGGCGAGCGGGTGGTCTTCCGCTCGCACTTCCTGCGCGGCTTCGGCCTGCCAGTGAGCGCCTTCTACCGCTCCTGGCTGGAATTCTATCAGCTCCAGCCGCACCACCTCACCTCCAACGCGGTGGTGCTGCTGTCGGCCTTCGTCACCCTGTGCGAGGGCTATCTTGGCATCCTCCCCACCCTCGAGCTTTGGGGGGAGTTCTTCCAGTCGAAGCTGGGCACGCGCGTGTGGGGCGTGCCGGCTCAGACCGGCGCCTTTATCGCGTCGCGGAGATCAGGCGCCGACAACCCCTTCCCCGTCATCACGCTAATCCAATCGGTGAAGAAGTGGCAGAAGTCATACTTCTACGTGCGGAGCATCGCTCCCCGGGGCGACTACCTCAACCTGCCGGCCTACGTAGCCGGCCCGCCGGCGGGCAGGCTGCCCCAGTGGTCCTTCCGGGCGGTGACGCTGTCACAGGGAGGAAACGCCGCCATCGCCCGCCTGTGGGTGATGGTCCAGTCGGAGGGCCTGACGGGGCCCGACCTCCTGGCCGCGTTCGTCACGCGCTGGGTCCTTCCGCTCCAGAGCCGGCCTCATATGATCTGTCAGATGAGCGGCCAGCTCGATCCGAGCCGGATGTGCACCAAGGAGATGCCACAGCCCGATGCCGCCGACATGGTGAATTACCTCGCCAACTTTCCGAAGACTGGCAATTCGGCAAGGAGCCATACAGCCGCGCCAATCCTCCGCCTACGGTACGCTCCCCTCGTCTCTTTTTCTCTCTCTCTCTCTCAGCTTTGTCGCCGAGTTCCTCTGGGCCGACACTAACTCAGTCGGCTTGCTCTTTTGACAGAGTCCTCTGCTCCGGCCGGCCGGCGGGGCAGACGTGGAGCGCCGCTTCATCCCTGACCGGACCGAACACGACCAGGAGGACCTCGACCTGGGGGCGGTCCATATGGAGGATGCCGCCGAGCCGGCCGGCGGCCAAGCCGGCGGCGAAGCAGGCGGCTCCGGGTTCACCGCTACCTTCGACGACTGGCCGGATGAGGACGAAGCCGAAGCCGTCCCGCATCGCCAGCCGGCATCCGGACGCGGCGCGGGCTCCTCCGGCACGCAGCCTGCTCGGGGTAGAGGCCAGAAACGTCGCGCCACCCAGGGCATGTTCGGTAGCCGGACGAAGAGGCCCAGGGGTGGGGCGGCGGCCACCAGGCGGGAAGAGGCGGCCGCGAAGGCGGCTTGCTTCCGCAAAGTGGTGAAGCAGCCGCAGACTGTGTCGGCGTAAGTTCTCTCTTTCTATGTACTGTCCTTCTTTCTTTCCTTTGGTGGTTCTTGAATCTTCATCTTCTTTTTCAATGGTCAGAGCTCCGCTATCACTTGAGCGGGCGGCCGCCGGCTCCGTCATCGAGTCGCCAGGGGGCTCTGGGAGCACCACCCACCGCGTAGATCCCCGCGCCGCCCTCCTGGAGGCGACGGAAAGGAACGCGCGGGAGGCGCGGGAGGAGCAGGAAGCGCGGGAGGCGGAGGCACGGAGGGCAGCCGCCGCCCAGGCGGCTCAGGAGGAGGAGGCGGCGAAGGCGCTCGCCGAGGCCGCAGCCAAGGCCCAGGCAGAGGCCGAGGCCGAAGCGGCGGCAGGGGAGGCTTTGATGGTCACCCCCCTACGCACCATGGCGCCGGGGGACGTGGATCCCTCGCCAGGGGGAGCCAGCGGTTCCCAGCCGGGGCTGGGAGGAAGCGGCGACGACGTCGTCATCTTGGGGGAGGCGCCGGGGCCGACTCCTCCGACTAGGGCGACCCAAGGCCGCCAGCCTGAGCCTGCGCCCGCACAGTCGGCGGAGGGCGAGCCGGCCGCGGGGGCTGAGGTGGCGGTCCGGGTTCCGCCAAGCCGGCGTGCAGGGAAGGCCGCGTCTGAACCGCAGAAGGCTGCGTCGGAGCCACAGCCGGCCGTGGGCTCCAGCTCGTCGGCCCGAGACGTGGAGGCGGCCAGTGCTACCTCGGGGTGGACGCCGGGCAGAGGGACAGCCGTGGTGAACATCGCTGCACAAGACGTCCGGACCCGGCTGCAAAGCCAAGCCGCGGCGCTGAGGCAGTTCACCGACGAATTCCTCGTCACGCGGGCAGCCATCCGGGTTAGTATTCTCATCTTGTTCTTTCTTGATCTTGATTTCTCTCGTGGGGGCGCGTCAGCGCACCCACTGGGTGTAGTCCCCGAGTTCCGAGTCGGCTGCTGAGCAGGCGGCTTGGAACTTCTTGGAGATTTTGTTTTTGCTGCTTTTGTTCTCACTTCGGTCTTCTGTCCGTCTTGCTGGACTACCACAACCTCCGAGCGGCCGCCTTCAACTCCCAGGCTCGGGAGCTGGCTCAGAAGACCGCCGATCTCACTGAAAGCCGAGGTATGTGACTTGATCTTTATCTCATGTGGGGGCGCGTCAGCGCATCCACTGGGTGTAGTCCCCGAGATTCGGGCCGACTGCTGAGCAGTCGGCTCGGATCTTCCTTGATGATTTCTCATTGCTCTTCTTCTTCTTCTATCTCTGCAGCGGCCAACGCCAGTCTGAGGGCACAGCTGGGGGAGTCCCAGACTGCTCTTCGTGCCAAGGACGGAGAGCTCGCCGCCTTGGTGCAGGAGCGCGACCGCCTGGTCAAGAAGTTGGCCGACCAGGAGGAGGGCCACTAGGCGGCGCTGAAGGCCGCGCAGGATCGCGAAGCCACCCTCCAGGCCGAGTTCGAGACGGAGGCGGCCGGCTGGGCAGAGGCCAGGCAGACTCTGGTCTCCGGCTATGGCCAGATTGAGGACCTGGTTGACGGTAAGTCGTCTACCCCTTCATCCTTTCTTGCCATCTGCCACTTCGGCTTGTTTTTCTGATTTTGGTGCTCTTCTTTTATTTTCTCCTTCGCGCAGAGTACTTCCCTGGCTACTCAACTGCTGCCAACCAGGCCATCGAAGCTCGTCGCCAGGCAAAGAGGCAAGCCGGCTTCGAGATCTCGCCAACCGCCAGCCGCTCGCTGGAAGAACAGCTCCTGGCGATCCAGGCTCGCATCCAGCCGGCTCACAGGCTGCTCCGCCGGCTTCAGCGCGCGGGATCTCAGGTCTTGGCCGCCCTCTGGCCCGTCCAAGTGGTCCCTCGCACCCCCAGTCGGACAGCCGACTGGCTGGAGGTGGCAGTCGGCCGCTTCGATGCTTGGAAGGCGTCAGCGGCTCGCTCCGGCGCCAAGCGGGCGCTGGAATTCGTCAAGGCCTGGTATCCCGGCCTGAACCTGGACCAGCTGTCGACCTGGCAGCAGCAAGCCTACACGGAGCTGGAGCCGGCGCGGCCGGCCATCATTCGGCGGGCTTCAGCGATCGCCGACTACACCGACACCAACGTCTTCGCCCGTGAGGTGGACGACAATGGAGTCGCCCAGCCGGAAGATTGGTTCGGGCTGGACCCGGCGTACGGCGAGGACTCGGCGGAGGAGATCGACTCCAGCGACGAGGGCGAAGAGGAGGAGGAGCAAGGTGAAGACGCCGAGCCGGCTGGTGGAGTAGCCGGCCAGCCTGACCGTGCCTCCAGCACTACGTCGCGTGCGAGTGCGTCTCCTGCCGCGGGAGGTGGTCAAGCCGGGACCAGCTAGGCGGCCACTCCTTCAGCCGGCGAGCTGCCTTCACCGACCAGCTCGGCCTCCAAGTCGTGCCTTAGTCTTCTTTCTTTTGTTTTCCTGTCTTGTTACTTTTGAACAATGTTTGGTTAAGTCTGCACAATTCCACCCACTGGGTGTATTCAAACTTAAGTCTGTTGCCGGCCTGTGGGCGGCTTTATGTATATAAGTTATGCAATCGGTCTTTCCTTGTACTTTCGCTTTTTGTCCTTCTGCTTTTTTCATTTGCCGCCCTCCCTTGGTTGCCGCTTCCCTAGTCAAACAGTTGCTCTGCAATCTGTAGCCGGGGAGTGCCTGGCCGATTGGGGAGGGGGAAGTACTTTTAGCTCTCCCGGACTTAAGCTAAGTTTTTTAGGAAGCCGGCCAGCCGGCTGCTGTGACAGCCGGCAGGCATATATGGAGGCCGTCTTTTTGCTATATAGGTTAGTTGTTCCTTAGCCGTTTTTCGTGTGGGCGTCCTTTCTGTCTTCTCTCTTGCTAGTCGGACAGTCAGTTCTTTGAGCTGCGACTTTCAACAAGAGAGGACTTGGGAGCCGGCGCACTACTTTGCTGACTTTGGGAAGAACTTAGAATATAGCTCAAGGCGGCCAGTCCCCGGGCCGACTAGTCGGACCCGGTGCCGGACAAGAATTGAAAATGTAATAATACATTCATGGATATGACACTCGTCATTCATAGATAAATAAAAGGCAGTCCCCGAGTACTGTTCGGGGGGCCTGTTGGTTTGTAACTTAATACAAAAGGGGTAGCGTGATATACTGCTTTTCAGCTGTAAAATCGTCTTAGGAGGTTTGCGTTCCATGGTCGCTCCGACTCTTTGCCGGAGTCGTCTCTCTTGCGCGCTCTTGGCTTTTGCGTGTCGATCAAGTAGTAGGAGTCATTGCCGAGTGCCTTGCTGACGACGAAGGGGCCTTCGCTAGGGGCCGAGAGCTTGTGCTAGCCGGCTGTTCGCTGGATCAGCCGGAGCACAAGGTCGCCCTCTTGGAAGGATCTTGGCTTGACCTTGCTGTAACACCCCGAGAATCATGCTACAATAACTCCCTGTGATTAAGCTAATCATGTTGCTAAACAGGGCTTGATCACAATTGCATCAAATTTCTTTTCAAACTCCTAGTTCAAACTTCAATTAAAATCAAAGTGGAAAATAAAAGTTTTCAAAAATTTGAACAAAAATGTTCGGTGGGTGCCAAATAATACACTGGTAATTATGGTGGAGAAAACACATTTTTATAAAATACCTAAATACTTTTAAATGAAATAAAACAGAAAAGAAAATAAACTAATAAAAAGAAAAGGCAAAAGAAACAGAACAGGCAGAGAAAAAAAAGGAGAAGGCCCTCCCCCCACTGGACCCCTGGCCAACTGGGCCGACCCCCGGCCCAGCCCACCTCCCCCCTCGCCCCCTTCCCTGTTCCCCCGACCGGGGTCGGAACAGGGGCCGTCCCCGCCGCACCCCCTCGCCGGCGACGGGGAGGATAAGGGCGCCAGCTCCCCCCCGCCTCCTCGGGCCTCTCTCCCACTCGCCCCGCTCTCCTCTCGGCCCCTGCGCCTCCCTCTTCCCCCCCAGATCCGCGCCGCTCTCTTCTTCCCCACGCCTGACGCGCTCGCCTCCGTTCCCGTCGTTCACACGGCCACCGTGCCCCAATCGCCACCTCGCCGTGTCATACGCCGTCGCCGCCCTCGACTACACCACCTCCGCCTCTCCGTTGAAGCTCGGAGCCACTGCAACGGCCTCCCCGAGCTCGTCTTCAACTTCGGACGCCGGCGACCCCCTTCTTCCCCGGCGCCGACCTGCTGCTCCTAAGCTCTCACCGGCCTCCGTGTGCCGCGCGGTGAGCCTCTCCCCCCTCCTCCCCTGTCCTTTCTCTCTCGCGCGCCCCCTAGCTTCTTCCCCGCGCGCGCCCGAACGCCGCGCCGCGGAGCTCGCCGCCGGCGGGTCTCCGGTGACCTTTTGGTCACGGGCTCAAGCCCGTTGCACTCCCCACCTCGCGTAGATGCCCCCCAGCCCCTCCGCTTGCTCGATAGCCCGCCGTAGCCTCGTTTCCGTCGGGCGCCCGTGCGCGCCGCCGCCTCCGCCGCTCGCCGGCGCCGATTCCGGCCAAGTCCGGCGAAGCCCCGGCCATCCCTGGATGCGGCGCTGCGAGCCCTTTCGAATGGGCCTAGCCCCGCTCCTCCCCGAGCCCCGTAGCGCGATTCCGGCCAACTCCGGCGAGGGGCCGCCGCCGTTTTGGTCACCGGAGTTGCTCCGGCGCCGGCCGCCGACGTGGCTGGCCTGGGCCCCCCCAGTGCCACTGCCAGTGGGCCCGTGGGCCCCGTTGACTGGGTCCGCCCAGTCAACGTGCTGACTGGGCAGGCCCAGCCACTGACATGCGGGCCCCGCCGCAAAAATAAAAAAAGAAAAAAAAGAAAAGGAAAATGTTTTATAAATAAAAATAATTAATTAATCTAGTCACTCACTGACAGGTGGGTCCCCCGTGTCAGTTTTGACCAGTCAACCGGACTGTTGACCGCTGACGTCACTCATACGTCATGCTGACGTCATATCCCTTTTCTGTTAATTAAATAATTCCAGAAATTCTAATAATCTTTGAAAATTCATATCTTTTAAACCGTAACTCGGATGAAAATGTTTTCTATATGAAAGTTGCTCAGAACGACGAGACGAATCCGAATACGCAGTCCGTTCATCCACCACACCTCCCTAACCTATCGAACTAGCAAATTTCCCCCTCCGGTCCGTCTGTCCGAAAACGCGAAACATCGGGAATACCTCCCGGATGTTCCCCCCCTTCGCCGGTACCACCTACTGTCGCGTTAGGGCACACCTAGCACCGCTCATTGTCATGTCACGCATCGTCATGCTTATGTTTGCATTGTATTTACTGTTTCTTCCCCCCTCTTCTCTCCGGTAGACTACGAGACCGACACTGCTGCTGTCCAGTTCGACTAAGGAGTTGACGACCCCTCCTACTTGCCAGAGCAACCAGGCAAGCCCCCCCCTTGATCACTAGATATCGCCTATTCTTCTCTATACTGCTTGCATTAGAGTAGTGTAGCATGTTACTGTTTTCCGATATCCTATCCTGATGCATAGCCTATCCTTGCTACCACTGTTGTTACCTTTACCTGCAATCCTACATGCTTAGTATAGGATGCTAGATTTCCATCAGTGGCCCTACATTCTTGTCCGTCTGCTGTGCTATACTATCGGGCCGTGATCACCTGGGCGGTGATCACGGGTATATACTTATATACTACATACATGACACATGTGATGACTAAAGTCGGGTCGGCTCGTAGGAGTACCCGCAAGTGGACCTTTGTGGCGGAGCGACAGGGCAGGTTGAGACCGCCTAGGGGAGAGGTGGGCCTGGCCCTGGTCGGCGTTCGCGGATACTTAATACGCTTAACGAGATCTTGGTATTTGATCTGAGTCTGGCCATTTGGTCTATACGCACTAGCCATCTACGCGGGAGTAGTTATGGGTATCCCGGCGTCGTGGTATCAGCCGAAGCCTTCTTGACGTCAGCGACTGAGTGGCGCGCGCCGGATTGGACTGGAACGCCACTAGGCTAGGTCTGCTTCCGGCCGCGTACGCAACGTGCAGGTGTGCATAGGGTGATGGGCCCAGACCCCTGCGCGCATAGGGTTAGACCGGCGTGCTGACCGCTCTGTTGTGCTTAGGTGGGGCTGCGACGCGTTGATCTTACGAGGCCGGGCATGACCCAGGAAAGTGTGTCCAGCCAAATGGGATCGAGCGTGTTGGGTTATGTGGTGCACCCCTGCAGGGAAGTTTATCTATTCGAATAGCCGTGTCCCTCGGTAAAAGGACGACCCGGAGTTGTACCTTGACCTTATGACAACTAGAACTGGATACTGAATAAAATACACCCTTCCAAGTGCCAGATACAACCCGGTGATCGCTCTCTAACAGGGCGACGAGGAGGGGATCGCCGGGTAGGATTATGCTATGCGATGCTACTTGGAGGACTTCAATCTACTCTCTTCTACCTACTGTAAGATGGAGATGGCCAGAAGCGTAGTCTTCGACAGGACTAGCTATCCCCCTTTTATTCTGGCATTCTGCAGTTCAGTCCACTGATATGCCCCTTTACACATATACCCATGCATATGTAGTATAGCTCCTTGCTTGCGAGTACTTTGGATGAGTACTCACGGTTGCTTCTCTCCCTCTTTTCCCCCTTTTCTTTTCTATCTGGTTGTCACAACCAGATGTTGGAGTCCAGGAGCCAGACGCCACCGTCCACGACGACACCTACGACACTGGAGGTGCCTACTACTACGTGCAGGCCGCTGACGACGACCAGGAGTAGTTAGGAGGATCCCAGGCAGGAGGCCTGCGCCTCGTTCGATCAGTATCCCAGTTTGTGCTAGCCTTCTTAAGGCAAACTTGTTTAACTTATGTCTGTACTCAGATATTGTTGCTTCCGCTGACTCGTCTCTGATCGAGCACTTGTATTCGAGCCCTCGAGGCCCCTGGCTTGTATTATGATGCTTGTATGACTTATTTATGTTTTAGAGTTGTGTTGTGATATCTTCCCGTGAGTCCCTGATCTTGGTCGTACACATTTGCGTGCATGATTAGTGTACGGTCAAATCGGGGGCGTCACACTTGCGGTTGTAGTAGCGGCGCAGGCCTTGCTGGTAGATGGCGGACCGGATGAGGGCTAACAGCCGGCCTTCTTCCAGTAGGTCGACGCCGTCTTCTCTTGCTTCTTTGGCTTCCTCCTCCGTGTACATGGTGATCCGAGGCGACTCGAACTCGATGTCTGTTGGGATGACAGCCTCGGCACCATACACAAGGAAGAATGGAGTGAAGCCGGTTGACTTGTTGGGTGTAGTGCGCAGACTCCAGAGGACAGCCGGCAACTCTTCGAGCCAGCAGCCGGCCGATCGCTCCAGTGGTACAACCAGTCGGGGCTTGATGCCGGAGAGGATAAGTCCATTTGCTCGCTCGACCTGGCCGTTTGACTGCGGGTGGGAAACGGACGCTAAGTCCAGTCGGATGCCCTGTGTCGCGCAGAAACGTGCCAGTGCGCCTTTGGCGATGTTCGTGCCGTTGTCGGTGATGATGCTGTGCGGCACGCCGTACCGAGTAGTGATGTCGGTGATGAATGTCACGGCAGTCGGCCCGTTCAGCTTCTTAATTGGCTTGGCTTCAATCCACTTTGTGAACTTGTCCACAGCAACGAGTAGATGTGTCAA
The DNA here is from genome assembly GCF_018294505.1 of Triticum aestivum. Taxonomy (NCBI): domain Eukaryota; kingdom Viridiplantae; phylum Streptophyta; class Magnoliopsida; order Poales; family Poaceae; genus Triticum; species Triticum aestivum. Next base: position 429,320,366 of record NC_057814.1, on the reverse strand, counting down.
GCCACCGCGGGCTGTCTTCAAAGGGCCCACCATGTCCAGTCCCCAGACGGCAAAAGGCCAGGTGAGGGGAATGGTCTTGAGGGCAGAAGCTGGCAGGTGTTGTTTGGAACTGAAGACTTGACATCCTCTGCAGCTCTTGACTATTTCTTTAGCATCCTCCAAGGCAGTCGGTCAGAAGAACCCATGGCGGAAAGCCTTGGCCACGAGGGATCTTGAGGCGGCGTGATGGCCGCATTCGCCTTGGTGGATGTCTTTGAGAATTGCCACTCCTTTTTCTGGCTCGACGCAACGCTGGAAGACTCCAGTGACGCTGCGCTTCACAAGCTCCCTGTTGATTATTGTGTATGCTGCGGCTCGTCATTGCACTAGTCTTGCTGCGATCTCATCAGCCGGCAGCTCTCTGCTGACTAGGAACTTGAGGATGGGCTGGGCCCATGAGGGAGCTGTGACTTCTTCTGCTGTTAATGTGGCCACCATGACTCGGGTGGGTGGGTTGGGTGTTGCATTGGAGTCGACCACCGCTTCTTGTGTCGTTGCAGTCCCCGGGCCGACTGCTGCAGTCCCCGGGCCGGGTTCTGAAGTCCCTGGGCCGGGTGCGACTACATCAGTTCCCGGGGCAGTCGTCGAAGTCCCCGTGCCGCCTGCGGGATTTCTTGAGCCGGATCCGGCTGTTTCTGGCGCAGGCGGTACGAAGATGGAATCCGACTCTGGAGACGGCTTGATGGACGGCTTGAGGAGGCGCTGGAGGGAGACGCCAGTCGGTATGGCTTGTCGGGTGGAGCCGATCCGTGCTAGGGCATCTGCTTGGTCGTTGTCGGCCCTTGGCACGTGAAGGAACTCGCACCCTTCGAAGTATCCGCTCATCTGCTGGACGAGGAAACGGTAGCTTGCCATGTTTGCGTCCTTGGCGTCCCAGTCGCCAGATGATTGCTGGACCACCAAGTCTGAGTCGCCGTAGCACAGGATCCGGCGTATGCCGAGTTCTTTGGCTAGCCGGAGCCCATGTACGAGCGCCTCGTACTCGGCCACGTTGTTGGAGGCGGCAAAGTGGATCTGCAGCGTGTACTTGAGCTTGTCGCCTTTGGGAGAGGTGAGGACGATGCCGGCTCCCAAGCCGGTGCGCATCTTGGACCCGTCAAAGTGCATCCGCCAATGGGTAGAGTCGGGAGCCGGCGGTAAGTACTGGGTCTCGGCCCAGTCGACGAGGAAGTCGGCCAATGCTTGCGACTTGATGGTGGTGCGGGGTTGATAGAAAATCGTGTAGGGCGCCAAGGCAATGGCCCAACGGAACCACAATCAATCACGAGGAATGCACAAGCAACATGATGCACAACATGTATGATATGCAAGATATGATGTGCGATGCATATGCGTGCTCCGGAAGGAAAAATGATGAACATGGCAGTAACTTGGCAAACCAAGCACGCCACTGGAAAGATGAGATGATTTCGGTCGAAATCGATATAAAGATCACCGGAATCGGATGCACGGTTTGCAAATGGCAAGCAAAACACGAATGACACGAATCTGCGATTAACAGCATGATAGCACTTAAAATGCAACAAGTAACAATGCTACAGCACCCCAACATAGTAACAAAGCACATTTTAGTAATCTACAGGAGATGCTTGACAAAAGATGAACACTGAGGTACGGCTAGTTCACAACATATCAAGCTCAAACAAGCATGGCGAAAGTGCAAAAGATTACAGGTTCACAGACTTAGTGAAAAACTGGACATGGCAGAAAACAGCATCAGGTAGCAATGTTCAGAGCACGAAAACAACATGCTACAGGAACTTAACATAGCAACACAAGGCATGGCAGTGTTCTACTAAATGCACATGACAAAAGTCCCTTAATGACCATAAGCCAAAAAGGACCATAAGAAATGATGGCAAGCATGTAAACATAGCAAGTTCCGTTATCAGGTTTCAGACTTGGCAGTAAACAGAGCATGGCAGAAATAATAATATGTAGGCCTCTTCGTGAGCTTGATGCACTCACTACAGAGTAATTCATGACAAACCAAGCATACCTACAGCAAGATGGCATGTTTATGAAGCTATCCATGGCAAGAATAATTGCATAGCATGTATGGATCAACTACAATAAGCTTGGCAAAATTGCATATCATGTCAAGCATCTGCCAGAAATATTTTATAGCAAAAGTAGAGCCAGATTAAGTCATGCTATGGCACTCCATAATTGCAAACAATTACAGGAATGGATCAATTACAACAATAGCTACAAAACATCCTTACTGAACATCTCCAAAATATGCATGGATCTCTCTGTAGCATCAAGTTTACATGGCAACAAAATTACAGCAGACAAGGACTTAGAGAAATCACCAAGTCCCTGAAATCAGAAATATTAAGGGGCCTACTTTGCATGCTTGCGCTAGTCACCACAGAGATCACAAAAATACATGGACTACTCCACTGGAAAGATGGCATGGCATACTTCAAAACACATGTAGAGCTCATGCCCATAAGATGCACAGATTAAATGATAAAAAAATGACAAATCTCCAAGTTCTGATAAGAACCAGAGAATAACAGCAACTAGCCCTATTCCAACAGAGATTTGGGCAGCAAGATGACCTCTAATGAACATGGTGCAATTGAACAAAACGAAGAGCATCACGAGACAAACAATTTGACATATTACACGCGCGAATCGGAGCTACATGCAAGGAGTTATAGCATCACGAACAAGTGCACATGCTGTAGATTTTTGAGGACTTGGCAGTTTCGGAGGGGGAAAGAGGAAAGTCAACGCTCACCAGATCCAAGCGAGGGAAGAGCTCGGGCCTCGATGAGGGTTCACCGGCGACGGGAGGGAAGGAGGAGGCGACGGCGAGGCGGAGGAGGAGGCGAGGCCGAAGGGCGGCGGGGCCGCGGCTCCGGCGGGCACCGGCGCCGGCGGGCGCGGCGGGGCCGGCGGCGGCGAGCTGCGGAGGGGCGGCGCCGGCCGGCAGCGGCGTGGGGTGGCGCGCCGGCGGGCACGGCGGAGGAGGGAGCCGGCGGGCGCGGGCAGCGCGGGGAGGCAGAGGCCGGGCGGCGGAGGTACGGGCCGGGCGGGCCGGCGACGGGCCTGCGGGCCTGCGGGCCTCGGCGGCGGCGGCGGCGCGAGCGTGCCACGTGGCGGCGGTGGTGGAGATGGACCCGTCTGGCTGCGCCCGGACGTGTCCGGCGGCGGAGAGGGACGAGGTTAGGGTTTGGACTGTGTTTGTTATTCGGGATGCCCACATATAAATAGGTAGAGGGAGCTAGGAGGCTCCAAATGAGGTGCGGTTTTCGCCCACACGATCGTGATCGAACGACCTAGAGCATGGAAGAGAGTTTGGTGGGTTTTGGGCTGGTTTTTTAGGGGGTTTTTGCTGGACACTCAAATGGACTTTGCGGATGCCCGGTTAACCGTTGGAGTACCAAACGACCTCCAAATGGAACGAAACTTGACCGGTGGTCTCCGGGTGGTATAATAAGGCCACTTGACAAGCCTCGGTCCATTCCGAGAAAGTATGACACCCGCACACGAAAGAAAACGAAAGGTGTGCACCGGAGGAGATAGGAGCGCCGGATTGCAAAACGGACAACGGGGAAAATGCTCGGATGCAAGAGACGAACACGTATGCAAATGCAATGCACATGATGACATGATATGAAATGCATGACATGACAAAATGCAAAACGAAAGACAAAACCCGACTGTTGAGGATATAGACCTTAGAGTCACCCGCCCGGAGGGGCCGGGTTACTCATATGGTCATTGCCAGAAGCCCGGCGCCAAGCCTGAAGACGGTGGGCCAAAGATGGGCTTAAGACCCGGATATGGCTTAAAGCCCGTAGTTGCAACCATTATTATGGTAGAACTTGTAGTGTAAGGCAAGAATAGTTGAGAGTCCGAGCCGGACACTCTTATGAGCTGGCCGGGACTCTGAGAGCTGGAGGGCGTTAGCATCCCTATATAAAGGGACGACCCGGCAGCGGTTTAAGGCAGAGAACAATCTCATCGAGAGCCGGGCATAACAGTTTAGCTCCCTGGTGATCGTAACCCTAATCAATACCACCTCAAACTGGACGTAGGCTTTTACCTTCACCTAAGGGGCCGAACCAGTATAAACCCTCGTGTTCCTTGTCCCACATTAACCCCTTCAAGCTTCCTAGTTGCGATGGCTCCACGACTAAGTCCTAGCACGAGGACATCTGCCGTGACAATTCTACGACAGTTGGTGCCCACCGTGGGGCCAGCGCACGGTGGATTTGAGTTCTTGAAGGGCAGCTTCGAAGGGCTCAAGGGATACGCTATGGGCCGGATGACCAAGAGTCGTCGCGGCAAGCTCTACATTGACGATGCAAACTGGGGCCCCGACGCCGGCTCAATTGAGTACGGGTACCGGGTCCCCTTCGGCGGAATTCATGTCTTCATTGGCAAGATTAGTGAGCCGGGACCTGAGCCGGGTCTCTGCGCCGATCTCGTCGAGACGGCTCAGCGCGCACGACCCGCCCGGGCCCGGCCTGCCTTAAGGCATGCCTTTGTGGGATGTATCCATGGAGGGCCCTCTGATCGATCTGGATCTGGTGATGAGGCGGCCGCCGGCTCTGACGGCGAATCGTCCACCGACGAGTCAAACTCGTTGTATCAACTTCAAGATGGCAGGCTCATGGGTTGTTCCGATGGTGACAGTATTCCGGACCCGTTTGAGCCGCCAAGTCAGGTTGGAGTCTTTATGGCTGGTGCGCAGCCTGTTCAGAACCCCGCTGCTAGAGCGGGAAACTCGGTGCCCTCGCCGGCTCAGGTACTAATGGATCTCACGGACAAGATGACGGCTCTGTTAACCACCACGGTTGACCCGGCAGATCAAGCTCAGCATTATGCGGAGGTGGCGCAGTTAAAATTGGATCTAGTGAAAGCCAAGGAGGATCTGGCAGCAGAAGGGATCAGGATGGCTGCGGAAAGGGCGGCTCTCGACGCCCAAACCCAGTTGATTCAAGCGCAGTCCTTCCGGCTAACGATGGACCAAAACGCGTCCAATGAGGTCCTGAGAAGGAGGCATCAAAAGGCCCAATCTCGACTCCCTCCGGTTTACGATCCGCGAAACCTCTTCAACACGCCAGGTGCAGGGTCTAGCAACCCGCCAGGGGTCATAGTGCCCGGGTCTGGGACCCCTATTCAGCCACAAGTGATGGGGCCTCCCCGGGTGCCCCCAGCCCCGCCTCAGTACGTGCCAATACCCCCGGGTCATTATAATAACCCGCTGGAGAACATGGTCGCCGCGGCGGCGCGGCTGGCAGCTCTCCCGGTTGACGGCGACTCTCCGACGGCTATTGAAACCCGCCGGGTCAGGGAACTCCTTCAGACAGCACTGGCGCAGCAAGAGGCGTACTCCTATAGCCGAGACAAGATCCACTCGACCCCTCGCCCAGGCCGGAGCCCAAGTTACAGCAGGCACATGGTCTCAGTGACCGGCTCAAGTAACGTCCGACGCCATGACCCGCCCCTTGGCCATGGCCCGGTTCATAACGGAGCCTTTCACGCAGCAGACCAGGACAGAGCGCGGCAAGAGGCGGAGCAGGTGCCTCAATTGACGGCTTACCAGACCCCCCGGCTTATCCGACGGCTTCCGTCGACGTGGGTATCCCTACCAGGACTGGGGGTGTCCCTTGTTTAGTACCAGCTATCCGCAATGAACGTCTACCCAAGGACTTCAAAGGCCCTAGGAAGGTGCCTAATTACACAGCAGACTTGCAACCCGCAGCCTGGATCGAGAGTTACGAGATGGCTATGGAACTACTGGAGGTCAGTGAGGCGGCCATGGCTAAGTACTTCACCATGATGTTAGATGGGACGGCCCGCACTTGGTTCAAAGGGCTACCACCGAATTCCATTGGGTCTTGGGCTGAGCTGAAGGCCCGGTTCATCCAAAACTTCAAGGATACCTGTAGGCAGTCTATGTCAATCGTGGATTTGACTAACTGCAAGCAGCAGGAGGGTGAGTCTACGGCACATTGGGTTCGCCGGGTTAAGGAGATAATACACTCCTCGGATAAGATGGACGCCGGCTCTGCAGTCCTATTGTTGGAACAGAATTGTCGTTTTGTGCCCCTAAAGATGAAACTCGGGCGGCTTAAGCGCGACTGCAATGATATGGGTACACTGATGGCGGCTCTTGTCAAGTACGCCGACTCTGATGGTACCAAGGACCCCGCTTCAGATGATGAAAGAACAGGGAAGGGAAAGAAGAACGGCAATGACAAGGGTCCTCAGCATAACCCGGGGAACCAAGGAGGAGGCAAGCGCAAGGCCGACGGCAGCCTAGAGTTTGTGGCCAACGCCAGCTCACAAGGGAATAACCAGCGACGTAAGGGGAGGCCCCCTCCCCGAGGCGGCGGGTCAGGCCCGACGCTGGAGCAGCTGTTGAATGAGCCTTGTCCAAGGCATGGCTCTAGAGAGAAGCCAGCGACTCATCTATGGAAGGACTGTGCAATCATGAAGGCCTTTAAGAATTACAATGGCCCGGGCAGCGGCTCAGGCGCCGGCGGCTTTCATGGCCCGGGCGGCGGCTCAAATTCTAACCCTCAGAACGGTCAAGGGGGCTTTAATCAGCAGTCTGGCCAGGGTCATCAACAGCAGCAGGGAGGTTATCAGACCAATCCAAAGCAGCTTAGCGGTGGGCAGTATCATGTGTATACCACCAGTCTGTGCAAGCGAGATCAGAAGCTTCATAAGAGGGCTGTGAACGCTGTTGAGCCGGCGGTTCCACGCTACTTGCGGTGGTCAGAGCAACCTATAGTATGGAGTAGGGAGGATCACCCTCCCCGAGTGGATAATCCGGGTCACTTGGCCCTGGTGGTGGCTCCTCAGGTGGGAGGATATAAGTTCACTAAGGTGCTCATGGACGGAGGCAGCAGCATCAACATCCTCTATTATGAGACTTTTCGCCGTATGGGATTGGTTGATAAGAACCTCAGCCAGTCAAACACTATCTTCCATGGTGTGGTACCTGGTAAGTCGGCTTATCCAGTAGGCAAGATCGAGTTGGAAGTGGACTTCGGAGATGAAAACAACTACAGGGTGGAAAAATTGACCTTTGAGGTGGTCATGATAAGAAGTCCGTACCATGCTATATTTGGGCGGCCGGCTTACGCCAAGTTCATGGCACAGCCGTGTTACGTATATTTACAGCTCAAGATGTCGGGTCATAATGGGACCATTACGGTTCACGGCAGCCGGAATGTGGCCTTGGAATGTGAGGAAGGCGATGCAGCTTATGTAGAATCTGTTTGTGCAACAGAGGAGTTGAAGTTTTACAAAGACAACGTTGACCCAACAGATATGACCTCTCTGAAAAAGCCGACTACGGAGCATGAGCCGGCAATGAAATTTAAGTCGGCTGATGAGACTAAACTTGTTGATTTCGTTCCAGGAGATTCATCTCAGCAGTTCAGCATCAGTGCCAATTTGGATCCAAAATAGGAAAGCGCGCTCATCGAGTTCATCCGTGAGAATAGGGACATCTTCGCATGGAAACCTTCTGACATGCCAGGTGTACCTAGAGAACTCGCTGAGCACACTCTCAATGTTGATCCGAAATTTAAGCCGGTTAGACAGTTCCTTCGGCGGTTTAATGAAGAGAGGCGGAAAGCCATTGGCGAAGAGGTGGCCCGGCTCTTGGCGGCCGGGTTTATTGTTGAAGTCTTCCACCCAGAATGGTTAGCTAACCCGGTGCTCGTACTCAAGAAGAACGGCACTTGGCGGATGTGTGTGGACTACACGGACCTAAATAAAGCGTGTCCGGCTGATCCTTTTGCCCTTCCCCGTATTGATCAAATTATTGATGCTACGGCCGGTTGTGCGCGCTTAAGTTTCCTGGACGCTTATTCTGGATATCATCAGATCAAAATGGCGATTAAGGACCAGGAGAAGACGGCGTTCATCACTCCCTTTGGAGCCTTCTGCTATGTATCCATGCCCTTTGGACTCAAGTGTGCACAGGCGACTTATCAGCGTTGCGTGCAGAACTGTCTTCATAAACAGATTGGGCGTGATGTTCATGCTTATGTGGATGATATTTTGGTCAAATCCATAAAAGAGGAAACCCTGATAGATGATTTGAGAGAAACCTTTGATAATCTCCGGGTCTACAAGATGATGCTTAACCCGACCAAGTGTGTCTTTGGTGTCCCTGCAGGCAAGCTCTTGGGTTTTTTGGTTTCTGACAGAGGCATTGAGGCTAACCCGGAGAAGATCAAGGCCATCACCTCCCTGGCTAAGCCGGCGTGTATAAATGACGTTCAGCGTTTGGCGGGTCGCATCGCTGCTTTAAGCCGGTTTATAAGCCGTTTGGGTGAGAAGGCCATGCCATTATATCAGTTGATGAAGAAAACAGATAACTTTGTCTGGAATGATGCAGCTAATACCGCTTTTGAGGATTTGAAGAAGCAGCTGGCAGAGCCCCCAGTCCTTGCTGCTCCGGTTGATAAAGAGCCCTTACTACTGTACGTAGCGGCGAACACACGAGACGTCAGTGGGGCTGTGGTGGTGGAACGCAAGGAAGAGGGTAAGGAGCATCCGGTTCAGCGGCCAGTTTATTTGTCAGCGAAGTGCTTATCGAGTCCAAACAGCGGTATCCACATTAGCAGAAGCTTGTTTATGGTGTGTTCATGGCGAGCCGGAAGCTTAAGCATTATTTCCAGGGCCATCCCATAACCGTGGTCAGTTCTGCCCCTCTTGGTGATATCATTCAAAATAGAGAGGCCACCGGGAGAGTGGCTAAGTGGGCTATCGTGCTCGGACCTCATGGTCTCAAATATGTGCCACGCACTGCTGTTAAATCTCAGGCCTTGGTGGATTTCATCAATGATTGGACAGAGTCACAAGTGCCCGAGCAAAAGCCGGATAATACATATTGGACTATTCACTTCGATGGGTCCAGGCAGTTGGAGGACTCGGGGGCTGGAGTTGTATTAGCTTCCCCTAAAGGTGACAAGTTCCATTATGTGCTACAGTTGATGTTTCCTTGCACTAACAATGCGGCTGAGTACGAAGCCTTGCTCCACGGTCTTCGGATGGCCAAGGAGATGAGCTTGAGCCGGGTAAGGTGTTTTGGTGACTCAGACTTGGTGGCTCAACAAGTATCAGGCAAGTGGGACTCTAAGGACCCTCTCATGGCGGCTTATCGCCGCGAAGTTGATGCCATTGCTGGGCACTTTCAGGGCTACCAAGTAGAGCACATTGATCGCAGGAAGAACGAGGCGGCTAATGCTTTAAGCCGGCTAGGCTCTCAGCGAAAGCCGGTGCCGCCTAATACTTTCCTGGATGTCCTGTATAATCCTTCTGTTAAGTTGCCTACAGAGGAAAACTTGGCTGTCCCCGACCCGGAGGCGCGGCTGGTGGCGGCTCTCCATATCATACCAGACTGGACAATGCCCTATCTGGCTTACATGACCCGGGGCGAGTTGCCTGAGGATGAAACTTTGGCCAGGAAAATAACCCGGTGGGCTAAGTCAATGATTGTTATCAATGGTGAGTTGCACCACCGCAGTGTTACGGGAGCGTTTCAGCGTTGTGTTTCCCCTGAGGAAGGGCAAGAGATCTTGCGAGAGATCCATGAAGGGGATTGTGGCCATCACGCCGGCTCAAGGTCCCTTGTGGCCAAGGCTTTTCGTCATGGTTTTTACTGGTTGACGGCTCATGCTGATGCAGAGGACTTGGTCAGTAAGTGTGATGGTTGCCAAAGGTTCTCGCGACGGGCTCATGTACCGGCTCGGGAGCTGAGGATGATCCCAATTACTTGGCCCTTTGCGGTCTGGGGGCTTGATATGGTTGGGCCTTTCAAAAGATCCAAGGATAAGAAGACCCACCTTTTGGTGGCAGTTGACAAGTTTACCAAGTGGGTTGAAGCGGAGCCAGTTAGCAAGTGTGATGCAGCCACGGCGGTTCAATTTATGAAAAAGGTGATCTTTCGCTTTGGTTTTCCATACAACATTATAAATGACAATGGCACCAATCTCTCCAAAGGCGCCATGGAGGAGTTTTGTCAACGAGAGCATATCCGACTTGATGTTTCCTCAGTGGCTCATCCTCAATCCAATGGTCAAGCTGAGAGAGCTAATCAGGAGATTCTGAAGGGTATCAAGCCCCGGCTTTTGGTACCTTTGCAACGGACGCCGGGTTGTTGGGTGGAGGAGTTGCCCTCCGTGTTATGGAGCATCAACACTACTCCTAACAGGTCTACAGGTTTTACGCCTTTCTTCATGGTTTATGGGGTAGAAGCAATCCTCCCCAGTGACATCCGTCATGACTCACCTCGCGTGGCGGCTTACGTTGAGGCGGATAATGAACAGGCGCGCCAGGATGCCCTTGACTTGTTGGATGAACAGCGTGATGTGGCAGCAGCCCGTTCAGCGATTTACCAACAAGACCTGCGCCGTTATCATAGCCGCCGGGTTAAATCCCGGGTCTTCCAGGAAGGTGATCTCGTGCTCCGGCTCATCCAGGATCAAACAGATGCACACAAGCTATCCCCACCTTGGAAGGGCCCTTTGTGGTCAGCAAGAATTTGCACAACGGGTCATATTACCTCATTGACATTCGAGAGCACAAAGATTCACGTAAGTCGGAGGAAGAGACCCGACGGCCGTGGAACATAGCTCAGCTTCGGCTTACTACACTTGAGCCACCGGCTCTCATGATGTACATACTTTTCTCAACCATGTATATATTATGATAAGTAATAAAGCAGGACCTCTGTCCTTTTTTCTCCTCCAGATGTGCACGTGTTGTTTTCATTGCCAGATTACATGATAACTTCAAGGAGGATCCGGCTTATGATCGTATTCGAATCTAGCCGTAGGCGATAAGGTCACTTAGGGGCTTCCTGTTCAAACATAGGTCGTATTCGAACCAAAGAGAACACAGCTGTCGATACCCGTTTGATTGGCAAAGTGCCGAGCTCATTGGGGAGTTTTCTTTGATCATATTTGAATCCTAGTTTAACCCCTTTGAGAACCGACGTGGATCGTATTCGAATCAGCGTCGTTAAACAATTCTTAAAGTCATTTGGGGGCTTCCTGTTCAAACATGGGTCGTATTCGAACCAAAGAGAACATAGCTGTCGATACCCTCTTGATTGGTATCGCCACACCCACTGGGGGCTATATGATCGTATTCGAATCCTAGCATAACCTCTTTGGGCCGGGTCTCTGGTCGTATCCGAACCGGAAGCCCCTAAGTTCCTCTGATTTGTAGCAAGTTTCGTCTGTTTCTTTCCAAGTGTATACGGCCGGGTCTCACTTTGCCGGCTTAACTTTGGTTTATAGTATCAGCTGAACACAATGGGTGTTAGTAAGACAGGTAAACCGGAATTTCGGTACCAACCTTCCTTTCCGGGTTATCTAAGCCGAAAGTATGCTTGCAGGCCTCTAAGTATGTTATTACGGCTGTATTCAGGATATTATTGAAGACCAGTCCTTTTTTTGATTCATATTCCGGGTTATTTAAAAAAACCTATGATTCTCAGGGCGGTAAGCCGCCTCAAGGCTTGTGATTTGTCTTTCTCTGCAGGATAGTTACAGATCACTATTTTGAGAGCAAGGAAAACAAATGATTGCTTATAACCCGGAGAAACATAAAGGAGACAATTTCAACAGACTTCAGAATTCAAGGCGTGCACGATGGCATGACAAAGATAAAGTATTGATCCTACTCTATTACAAGACTTGTTGAGTCCCAAAGGGTGAGGCATTGTTTGGTAAACCGCCAGCCGAGTTATGACGCTTGCTGAGTTGAAGTCTCCGGCTCATTCCTATCTTCTCCTCCGGCTGATCCCAAGACCTAGAAAGTTGATGACTTCCAGTCGATGCCGCTGAGAGCTTCGAATTGGGCTTCCTCATCAATTAACCCGGCGGGGTCAATTTCTGGGGCGAAGGTGTGCTGACGAGCCGGCGGAATCAAGTTCAGGGCTTCATAGTGTGGAGTAGGGATCCTCTGATTTTCTGCATCGTAACCCGGCTGATACTTCGTCAGATCTGTATCATTGCCAATCAGAGTGGCCACCGGGCGTATGGCCTTCATGCACGCTGCAAAGTCCTTCTGATCGAAAGCGGAGCCGTCTTCCTTCAGGCTTGGATAGCCAAGGGCGATGTCCACCGGGTCTAACTCCGGCAGGAACGCCTTGGCCCGGCTCAGCGCGGCGATCGCTCCGGCTCTTGCAGAGGCCCGTCGCAGCTCTTGGATCCGTTGAGGCAGTACAGCGAGCCGGCAAAGGACTTCTGCCAGGTGAGTCGGCACCTCGTTGGATAGGGCCACCACAGCAAAGGCACGCTGTGACCCGGTGTAGAGCTGCTCCACCAGGGTATACACGGCCTTCAGCTTGGTTACCACGCTCTGGTTGAGGTTGGCACTTCTGGGACCTATTTAACAGAATCAGATAAGCCGCTGACAAGGATGAATTATGAGGTATAAAAATTCTAAACTTGATGAAAGCCGGTGAGGCAACTTACCGAAGATGGCGGCCACCATCTGGGACACCTGGCGCTTTAGGCTGGAGAGCTCGGCGGTCTTCTCGGAGAGAGTCTTCTCCGCCTGTTCAGCCCGGTTCACCAATGCGACCTTTTCTTCGGCCCATGCCTTCCACTCAGCGTCAAACTCTGTCTTCAGCTTCTCTTGCGCGGCGATGCTGGATACAAACTTGGCGTTTGCCTTCCAGGTCTCCATCTCTTGCATCTTCAGTCGGTTCTTGAGATCGGCAAGGTCAGCTTCAAGCTTCTTGCCAGTAGCCTGTACAGATTTCCGGGTTATGGTATGAACAGTTACTATGCAAATATAAAAGTCCCAAGCGTTTTCCAAGCAAAGACACTTGGCACTTGGGGCCTAATGCATATTGAACGTTTCTATTTACACCTTGTCGGTTAAAGGGAGTAAGCCGGAACCTAAGTCTACAACATATTCAATCATAAGTCGTCGACTTGGGGGCTAGCATGGTACAGGTAACTAAGCAGTAAATAAGAGGACAAAAGGATGTTACCTCAGATTTTTGCTGGATCTGGGTCACCCTGGCAATCTCTGCGTCCCGGCTCTTGTGCACTTGGCTGACGAAGCCGGAGACGATCTCTCCAATGTTCAAGTTCGAGTAGTCGGTGAGGTCCAGGTTAACCCGGCGTGACTCTAGCAGCTCCCCTTTGGCGGAGCACTTGGCCAGCACGGTAGGTCTCCCCGGCTCAACGAACTCCGTCCGGGTGATTACCACGTCCGGGTCGTCTGCTGGTGGAGCCGAGCTGGAGGCCTCCGGGTTAACAGAAGCTTCTGCAGTTGCCTTGGTAGTTGGGGCAGCGGCCTCAGGTGCAGAGGCGGCTGGCGGCTCTTGAGTGGCTACCTCTGGCTCAAGCAAGTCCGGCTCATCGACCGGCTTGGACTTCTTCGCCCTCTTGGTGATCTTGGCCTGGGCACTGAAAGGACAAAAAGATTATACACAATAGGGCAAGTGAAGGCAAAGGTACAACATGAGATGGTTATCATTACCCGGGCACGGTCTTGAAAGCCGGCAGACTCGACTGCATAGAGTCGCCGGAAGAGGGGGAGGTCTCCTGATAATTTGAGTCAGAAGAATTGAGTGGCTGACGTATAACACCCGCCAACGGATGAAAAGGGTACAAGTGGGAAATAACCTCAGTTCGGCGCTTCCTTGATGCGTCAGGTAACCCGGAGGAGAGGTCGGTGTCCTTGTTGGTCCGGGTGTGACGCCGGCTCTCATGAACCTGTCGCTTCAAAATAAATTGAGGATCTTGATAAGCTAAAGGATGTGAAAAGCTTACTTTCCGGGTTACCCTTCAGACTTTCAGCCTTGGCAAGGGCTCCGAGTCGGAGGAAAGTGACATTACCTCTTCAACCACCGGGTTACTGGCTCCGGTGTCATCCTGGTGATGAACAAGTGTTGGTAAGGCGGATAAGAGATAAACAATAAACGCAACAAAGAGCTTACAGGTTCAGGGGTTACCTCTGACTCGGAGCTGTCGCTTAATTGCATCAGCTCCGAAGCAGTTGGCCTGCTCCCCTTCTTGCGGGGAGCGGCTTTCTTGGCGGCTTTCTTCGCCTTTCTAGCCTTCTTGGCCGCTTCGTGGTCATATTTGACCCGCCAGAACTTGTCATCAGCCTGCAAGAATACAATGAGGTTTTCTTACAATGATTCAGATGAAAGTTATGTACAGATAAGATGTTCAGATTAGCAGCTTACCGCTGGGGCTGGGTTGGTCTTGCAGAAGGGGGCTAACCCGGTCCTTCCACAGTCTGCCAGGCTCTCGTTCAAGAGAGCCTTGGTCATCTCCTCTGCAACGTCTTCAGGAAGATCATTGCGGCTGTGTCTCTGAGGGTCGTCTTTTCGGCCCGTGTACTCACACATTAAGCCGGGGCGGCGGCTCAGTGGGATCACCTGCCACGAGATCCAGACCCGGACCAGATCGATTCCATTCAGACCATTGCCCAGGAGAGCCTTGATCTTGTTAATAGTGGGGAGCAGAGGTTGGCGCTCCGCTTGAGTCAGCTTGTCTGACAATGGGTGAGTCGGCTCCAGGCGTGAGGGGCGAAAGCCGGGCAACGGACTTTCATCAGCCGGCGACGTGTCTTGGCAGTAAAACCACGTCAGATTCCAGTCCTTGGGGTGGCTGGGCGGCTCTGCGTAAGGGAAAAGGCAGTCCCTTCGCCGCTGAATGGAGATGCCACCTAGCTCTAGACTTGGCCCATTGGCGCACTCATTCTGGCGGTTCAAGTAAAAAAGCTCTCTGAAGAGCAGCAGACTAGGTTCTTCTCCAAGGTAGACCTCGCAGAACACTTAGAAGTTGCAGATATTGGACACTGAGTTGGGTCCTATGTCCTGAGGCCGCAGATCAAAGAAATTCAGAACGTCTCTGAAAAACTTTGAACCGGGCAGTGCGAAGCCCCGGCTCATATGATCCGCAAAAATCACTACCTCCCCGTCCTTTGGCTGTGGTCTCTCTTCTGATGGGTCAGGGGCACGGTAGGACATGATGTCTTTCTTGGGCATATATCCAGACTTAACAAAATCCGCTAGGGTCTCATTGGTGACATTGGACCTCATCCAGTTGCAAGTGATTGAGGCTTTGGTAGCTTTGGGAGGCATGGTGAAAGTCGGCAGTCTATGATAAAAGGAAAAACGTCCGGGTTAATTATGAGCTGGAAGAAATCTACAGTTCAATGTCGAGGTGGCGGCTTATGAAGGGGACTAATGGTATACATTTAAGTGCATCGGGCTATTTAAGCCGCCGAGGGATTGAGAGTAATTTGATTGTCTACAGGACTTATCATAGCTAAGCCAGAAATTTTATGGCGCATGGTTTTATTTAAGCCGGAAGGTTCTACGGCGCGTGGTTTCTTTAAACCGGAACTGTAAACCGCCGAGATTCAATGATTGTAGTTTTTTACTAAGTGTGGTAAACAGGTTTCACATATCGCAGTAAAATTTTTGGATCAAAATGGTCGGGTAAAAGAAAAGTTTCTAGACCTAGAAACAGACGCGAGGGGGTTCTTGAGCTTGAACAAGGCTCATATGCAGTAAAAAGAGGGATATTTGCATGAGAAATGGGTCTTCAACGTCTACCGCAGTAAGTCTATACAGAGCTAAGATCAAAAAGGGGTAGTAAAATTCAAATCTACTGAGAACCGCGATGAACTACGAAGAACAGAAGAAGAACTGCGAAGCCCTAGTGTGGATCTGCCCTATGGAGTGACGAGGACTCACCGGAGCTGAAGAGGAGCGGAGGTTGCCGCCGTTTGTCTGGACCGAGTCAGGGTGATGCAGCGGCCAAGGTTGACGAAGACCGGGGGCGCGACGGCGGCGGCAGTAGCAGAGCTCGGGCAGGGGAGTAGTGGCGCGAGGAAGAAGATGAAGGAGAGAGAAGTGGCTGAGAGCCCGTCGGGCCGGCCTATTTATAAGGTGAGCTCATAAGTGGGCGCGAGAATCAAGGAGACCACGGCATGGTTATCTCCCCACGAAACGCGTCGATTTTTGGGATGACAGCAAAGAAAAAGATCCGTTGCGGATCTGGCGGAGTAAAAAACGGGCTTAATGGAAGATGACATCATGGCGGATTACCCGGAGTCCAGAGGATGATGTCATGCCGGGTTATGGCCTTCACACAAATTGTAAGCCGGAGGTTTTCTGTCGAAGGAATGGAAGATTGACATGAGCCGGCTCAAATCAATCTGGGGCCTAATGTTGAGGATATAGACCTTAGAGTCACCCGCCAGGAGGGGCCGGGTTACTCATATGGTCATTGCCAGAAGCCCGGCGCCAAGCCTGAAGACGGTGGGCCAAAGATGGGCTTAAGACCCGGATATGGCTTAAAGCCCATAGTTGCAATCATTATTATGGTAGAACTTGTAGTGTAAGGCAAGAATAGTTGAGAGTCCGAGCCGGACACTCTTATGAGCCGGCCGAGACTCTGAGAGCTGCAGGGCGTCAGCCTCCCTATATAAAGGGATGACCCGGCAGCGGTTTAAGGTAGAGAACAATCTCATCGAGAGCCGGGCATAACAGTTTAGCTCCCTGGTGATCGTAACCCTAATCAATACCACCTCAAACTGGACGTAGGCTTTTACCTTCACCATAAGGGGCCGAACCAGTATAAACCCTCGTGTTCCTTGTCCCACATTAACCCCTTCAAGCTTCCTAGTTGCGATGGCTCCACGACTAAGTCCTAGCACGAGGACATCTGCCGTGACAATTCCACGACACCGACCACGGAGGAAATATCATATCACATAGCCGAAAATGGCAAGAGTCGGAGTTACAAATATGGCAAGTTACATGTGGGGTGTTACATCATCACACTCCCATCGGTACACTCACAGCAGCTGGTTGCTCATCGCACCCCGCTATCGCTGGTGTGGTGTCACATCTCAACTACAATCCTCAACCCTGGCCGAGTCTTCTACAAATGCCCAAATCATGGGGTAATATAGTTAAGTTGTTCACCTGCTTTCAGTTGCTGAATTTTTTTAATAGTTTGGTTGATGATCTTCCAATTTGATTCATGCAGAAAATGGAAGATTCTTGTGATTTGTATTTCTGGGAAGTTGCTGATGTGGGGGAATGGAACTGTGTTGATTATTTGGTTAGCCGAGGAATCCCAATACCAGCAGGTTGGGGTGTTGGGCAAGTAACTGAAGGAACGACAGAAGAGGAAGATGCACAATAGAAGGTTAAAGATATAGTTCATCAGATCATGGCCAAGCAACAGCTGCCGAACGGCCTTGGCGGCAATGAGGAGATGAAAGAGCTTGTGAAGATAATGGGCAAGATCGTTGTGTTCAGTAGGATGATTGTCTCTTTATTTGCAGTGCATGTAGCACTTGTGATGTATTCAGTGGCTATGACATGAGCACTTTGTTGAAACTAGTAATGAATGAAACTAGTTTAGTAGGCTAGGCGTAGTGTTGTGAACATCCAGTGATCTCTATTGAAGGAGATCGGGGGGTATCCCCTTTTGCTAATAAATAAATAAATTAGCAGAGGCCTTGTCGGGTCAGCTTTGTTCCCATTGCAAAACGTAGAGCAAATTTGTAACATCCCCAAATTCTAAATTTTGGAATGTTATATTAAATAAATAGCTTTGATTGTTTGTTTGATTGTGGTGTGGTTGCTTTTATGAAATTGAGTGAAATTTGAAACTTTTTGAAAGTTAAATGAGAGGGAATAAAAGGACTTTCCCAAACTTTCACCTTGCATTGATGATCGCCATGAATTCAAATTCTTTTCATCACAAAACCCTAGAGTGAAGATGATATGACTTCTTCCATTTAAAAAAATGAAAAGGGTTTTGAAAAGATTTGAGTTCCATTTGGTAATATTCCAAATTCGGAAACTTTATGCAACACATTGATTTTCACGAGAGAAGATAAAATGACTTCTTCAAATCATATTAAATATGAGTTGGAAGGACAAAAGAATCAAATTGAACGTCCCCTTGAAATTATTTTTCAATTGGGAGTTATTTGGTTTTTATTCAAATTATTTTTCTCCAAAAATAAAATATATGGAAAATAGGGTAAAATGATTCCCTACAGTAGAAAATTGGAGAGAAATAAATTTGAAATCATTTTGGTATTTTAAAATGATTTTTATTGGGTTTTATTGCAACAGCAGTATTGTTTGCTTTATTTAAATTTTTGAGGATTTTGTTTGACGCTAGAAAAATGTTCATGTTATAGAAAATCTTTTTCTGAAAATTTTGATATATAATATGCCTATACTATATTTTTATTTTAAGTGGTTTTCTTTTTATTTGTTGTCTGTTAAAAAAACTCTCCTCTACCGAACTGGGCCGGCCCAGCTCCAGCAAGGCCGTGGCCCAGCGCCCGCAGTGCCTTCCTACCCCCGACGGGAGTCCGTCGCCAGCACGCTGCCGCCGCCGGGGACTCCGACCCGGGCACGCCTCCCGAGGTTCGTCGTGCCCCGTCCCCCGCGCCACCTTGCCCCCCTCCTTAAATACCGCGCCCCGCCGCCCCTCTCTCTCTCCTCCCTCGAGCTCCGAGGCCGCCCCTCGCCTCGCATCTCGCTGCCGCATCCCGCCGCCCTCTGCCGCATCACGCCGCCGCCGCCGCCGCACTCCGCCCGCGGCTCGCCGCTGCAAGCCGCGCCGCCGCTGTACTAGCTGACCCGTCGCTCGAGCCGATCCACCGCCGGTTTTCGACGAAAACCGCCCCGAAGCGGTAATAAAACTGCCCCGGTCTGTTTTATTTTCTTTGGGTTTAGGTTTTCTTCGGTTTTCCTTTTTAACTCAGTTTACTAGATGTTTAATGAACGTTTGTTAGTTAAACTTCTGTAGCGAACGTATTCAGTAGATTAGGTTTTGTAGTGAACGTTCGTTCGTTAGGTTTTTATTTTTGTGTATTAATTTCGGCCAGGGACATAGATGCAATTAGCTTATTCACAGTTTAGCCCCTGATCTTCAAATCGTCGCTACTTTTTACTCGTTTATCCAAATCCAACGAAACCAACGCCAATTTTTTTCATGATCCCCTCTATCCAGATAAACAACTTAAACATATTTTTGAAAGTTTAAAATTTGTTTTCAAGCAGATTTGAATTTGAACTTCTTTTGTTCACAACTTAAGTTTTATAACTCCGTTTTAATTTATTCTTTTTGCAAATTGAAGCTCTTGACCTAAACTTTATGATAAGACCAAATTCACCCAATTTTGGTACTGTTAGAAATTGTTTTCTATTGCAACACTTAATTGCTTGTTTTCGAAGTTTTCCGAGATCTTTTCTTCGATTCTCTTGCATGAGTGCTTATGTATGTCATTGCTTGCTTACGATAGATTGATCGGAGTGTGACGAGTAGAACTATCAGGATTTATGAGTGCGAACAATCTTCATCAACAATACCAGGCAAGTTCACACTTTGATCATATTTTTCATACCCAGTTTTTATGCATTAGTTTCACCCCTCAGATATTTGCATCAGTAGGATTTGGGAATTGGGATTTTGCTATGTAGTTGATGAGGTAGGAACCTAATATCTTTTTGAAACACCCCGGGAATATTCGTTGTGTCATATATTGCTTAGCCATGCTTGTAGATGTGGATTGGTATGTGAGATTCATGGAAGTTGAGAGAGATATAATAACTAAGCGAAACTTAAGGTGGCTACTTTAATACACATCTGGGTGGATTGGTTGGGGCACCCTGGAGCACCCAGTGGTTTGCCCGGGCACCTGGAGAACCCAGTGCTTGCCCAAGGGGATCCCGGAGTACCCGTGTGAGCACCCTATGGAATGCCACCCAGGCTCAAAGGGATCATAAGATTATTCATGCTAGAAACTTCCGTGTGCAGCCACAAGCCATTATGGGCTCTGACATAGTTGAGTATGTTGTGTGACCTCTTTCAGTGGTAGGCTAGCAGATGTAGGGGAAAGTAGGTGGTACTGTCTACCCAGAGTAAAGAGTTAATGCTTCGGAAAGACCGTGTCTCGATCATCCGTTTCTCAAACATCATGAAGTGCGAGAATTCAACGGAGGAGATCGAGTCTTGTGGGTAAAAGTGCGCAAACCTCTGCAGAGTGTACAAACTAATCATGATTAGCCGTGTCCCTGGTTATGGACATCTTGAGCATCTGGTATTTGAATTATTGGTTGATCTCATCACTTTACTTAATGAATTTGTTGGGTTATTAATAATTTTGGGATTGAGTTGGAGGAACCTTCTCAATAACGGCATCAACTTAGTAGAAAAATAAAATTTATTCCTTTGTTGTAGGAAAAAATTGGCTTTATGCAAAAATAAACTTAGAGCCTCCACCAGCCAAATATGCATGTAGTGATAGCTATTATTCATCATTGATCTATGGTGTGAATTTGCCAGTACATTCAATGTACTGACCTACATGGCTGCAACATCTCATGTTGCAGGAATCTTACGACGAGTAAGCGATACGTTAGGGCTACGATGTCTACACTCAACTTTGTCGTTGGTGTTGTTGGGAACTCCACAGCTTTGTTGTTACTTCCGCTATATGGATTGAGGTAATAGTATTTACGTTACTTTATACATGTGATTTACCTCTGTTATAAATCCTCGAGTACTGTGTGTGTCAGCATACCGATCCAGGGATGACACTTAAGCACAGAGACTTCGATCCATTTGGGTCGGGTCGCTACAAAATTGCAGTCCAACAACAAACTATGTCATCAAATACAAGTTTCACAGCAAAATCTGAGAACTACTAAACACCAATGCCATCATGTTTCAGCCATCATACAATCACCAAACACAAATCAACATACCTAATAAGTGATGTTCACATAGAAAAATACTAAACAACAACTTCATGAGGTTTCAGTTGTCACAGCAAACACTATTTCACATAATGGATAATAAGTCGTCTTCTCACACGCAACGACGACAAAAGCAATCTAATCATCATCCGCACTAGCAGCGTCAACATCTTCGCCATGTGTATCAGTCTGAATCGTAATCCCCCCAGTGCCATCTTCTTCTTCATCCTCAATGTCCTCAAACATTGGCTTCTTATTGATCAACTCTTCCACGTCCACAGCCTGACAGGGAATCTTTTCGCCAACCTTATTGATGTGATGGTTCTCAAACATATTATGAACATCTATGAAATCCTCTACATCAGCAGGAGTGTAAGTATCATCTTGTTGTGCAACTTCGTTAAACGAATTTCTCTGCTCAAACTTTTGCAATACTCTCCCGTCTTCGTTATGTGCAAATGTGTCTTCCAAGAAAAATATCTGTGTTGCTTGATTTGTCAAAATGTATGGATCGTCGGTGTGGTACGCCACCTTGACATTGATGGATTTGAAATAATCATCAGTATTGGGCTTTGTGATCCTAGAAAACCGGTTATACCAATGACAGCAAAACAGAACCACACATCGATGAACCTCAAAACTAGAGATACACTGCAACTGAACAATGTCTGTTATGTTGGCATACATTTCAGTTGTCACCTCCTTGTGCGTATTTGTGCTCATGACGACATTGTTTTGTGTCTTCCTACCTTCATCGCGCGCAAGGGTGTTGTGGCGCACATCTCCAACAACGCAAGATGCATAATGTCTTACCCGAGTATGAGGACCCATTGCTAGTGCGTAAAGGGTATCACTAACTACCTTCCTGTAGCGACCAGACCTCAAATGGTCTATGCTGCTATGCACCAGTGTCATCCCTGGATCAGTAATGCTGACACGCACAGTACAAATGGAGGATTTATAACAGAGTAGCAATCACACACTTATTACATCGAATAACTCCGAAGAGTTTAAGTATGAAAAGCATGGCTTAAGGCCATCTAAAACGATAACAGCGGAAGACTTGGAAGATAAGTGAGTCCATCAACTCTAGCGGCATCACTGAGTATAAGACCACGACCTAAGGCACCTTACTCGTCGTCTGAAAAGTCTGCAACATGAAACGTTGCAGCCCGAAATGGGTCAGCACATAGGATATGTTGGCAAAGTAACACATAGAGAGTAATGAACAACAATAATGCTATACTACATGCATATATGGCTGGTGGAAAGCTCTATGGTTACAGTTTTGCGAAAAGCCAATTTTATCCTACTTCAAAGGAGTAAATTTTATTTAACTATCATGGTGGTTGAAACATTGAGAAGGTACCTCCAACTCAATCCCAATTAAGTGTCATCATTAACCCAACAAAATTAATTATAAGTTTCACGGTGATGAGATTCAAATGATAATCCAGGTACTAGATACTCAAGTTGTCCATAACCGGGGACACGGCTAACCATGATTAGTTTATACACTCTGCAGAGGTTTGCGCACTTTTCCCCACAAGACTCGATCGCCTCCGCTTGATTCTCGCACTACATGATGTTTGAGAAACGGATGACCGAGACACAGTCTTTCAGAAACAATCACTCTTTACTCTGGATGGACCGGTACACCTACTTTCCCCTACATCTGCTAGTCCACCTCTTCAAGAGATCTTGTAACCTACTCAACTATGCTAGAGCCCATAATAGCTTGTGGATGCACACGGAAGTTTCTAGCATGAATAATCTTATGATCCCTTTGAGCCTGGGTGGCGGACCTTATACATACAGACAACACTGGGTTCTCCAGGTGCCTCAATCCACCCAGATGTGAGTTTTAGTTGCCACCTTAAGTTGAACCATTAATAAACATCTCACATCTGTCATGGATATCACTCAAACCCAATCCACGTCTACGAGCATAGCATGGCAATATAATAGCAACGTAGAAGTAACTCCCAAGGGTTTGATAAGAAAACAGGTAATAGGTACTACCTCAACTACTTCCCAGTTCCCACAATTTAATTAGATCCTAATCGTGCAAGTGTTTGAGGATTGAAACTAATGCACAAAAACTGGGTATGAAAGATATGATCAAAGTGTTACTTGCCTTGCTGATGATCCGCAAAACCTAGCGAGTCGAAGTAACAAGCGGCACACTCCGGGTACTCTATCGCAAACAAACAAGCATACAATCAGTACTCATCTAATGCACAGGTAAAACTCGAATGAAAGATCCAACCAGAAAGTTCAACTTAAGAACTCCGGTTTGCAAAAAGAATCAACTCGAAAGAAGCAACGAAAGTCAAACGGCGAAAGAAATAAACTTCATTTGCTAATCTGGATCTAGGTCAAATTTTACTGTAACAAAAACTTGTTTGAGTAGATTAAACGGAAAGAGAATTTCGAGATGAAACTCTAGGCGCTTGAATCACCTGATTCCGATAAACGAGCGAGAAAATAAACAGAATCGAAGATTTGATCAGAGATCGAATCTGAGAAAATAACGAGAAAATCCGACGAAAAAGAAAAACGGTCGAACGGTTAAATAACGGACGTTCGTTAACAGAGAAAAACCGACGACCGCGTTCGTTAAAACGAACGGTTCGGTGAACGCTCGCAAAATAATAAAACCGAAAAAAAACCGATCTAGGGTTTTTTTTAACGAAGGGTTTTTTTTTAACGAAAACCGGCAAAGTCAACGGGCGACGGGCAGTACCTCGGGACGGGCTCCGGCGAGGGGCTCCGGGCTCGGGCGCGGGGCTCGGGGTCGGGCGAGGCGAGGGCGGCGGCGGCGATGAGTGCGGCGGCTGCGGGTTGAG